>NC_133158.1:201320251-201625383 GCF_040802235.1 Manis javanica | reverse complement strand
CACAAATGGCAGGATTTCTTTCTTTTTTATGGCTGAATAATATTCCATTGTGTAGTACCACATCTTCTTCATCCATTCATCTGTTGATGGACATTTCAGTTGCTTCTGTGACTTGGCTATTGTAAATGTGGCAATAAACATAGGGGGATGCATATATCTTTTCAAATCAGGGATATTTCTTTATTCAGGAATTTTCCTAGAAGTAGAATTACTAAATTGTATGGTATTTCTGTTTTTAGTTTTTTGAGAAAACTCCATAAAGCTTTACTCAGTGGCTGCAGCAATTTACATTCCCACCAACAGTGTAGGAAGGTTCTCTCTTCTCCACTTTGTTGCCAACACTTGTTATTTCTTGTCTTTTGGATGGCAGCCATTCTAACTGGTATGAGGTGATATCTCATTGTGGTTTTAATTAGCATTTTTCTGATGATTAGCCATGTGGAGCACCTTTTCATGTGCCTGTTGGACATCTGTATTTCTTCTTTAGAAAAATGTTCAGGTCCTCCACCATATTTTTAATCATGGTATTTGTATTTTGGATGTTGAGGCATATAAGTTCTTTATATATTTTGGTTGTTAACACCTTATTGGGTAAACTGTTTATGAACATATTCTCCCATACTGTCAGTTGTCTTTTGTTTTACTTGTGTCCCTTGATATACAGAAACTTTTTAGCTTGATAAAGTTCCACTTGTTCATTTTCTATTTTGTTTCCTTTGCCTGAGAAGATGTGTCCAGGAAAAAAAATGCTCATGCTTACATTCCAGAGATTTTTGTCTATGTTTTCTTTTAAGAGTTTCATCTCTTATATTTAGATCTTTGATCCATTTTGAGTTTACTTTTATGTATGGAGTTAGACAGTAATCCAGTTTCATTCTCTGTATGTAGCTTGTCAGTTTTCCTAACACCAGTTATTGAAGAAACTGTCTTTTCCTCATTGTCTATTCATGGTTCCTTGAATTAATAATCATATATTAATTGACCATATATGTGTGGGTTTACATATGGGATCTCTATTCTGTTTCATTGATCTATGAGTCTATTCTTGAGCCAGTACCAAACTATTTTGATTACTACAGCTTTGTAATATAGTTTGAAGTCAGGTAGCCTAATATCACCAGCTTTGTTCTGTCTCAGGATTGCTTTGCCTATTCAGGGTCTTTTGTGGATCCATATGAATTTTAGGATCCTTTGTTCTAGTTCACTGAAAAATGCCATTGGTATTTTGATAGGGATTATTGCTTTGGGCAAGATGGCCATTTTGACAATATTAATTCTTCCTAACCAAGAGCATAGAATAGATTTCCATTTACTTGTGTCTTTAACTTCTTTCATGAGGTCTTACAATTTTCAGAGTATAGGTCTTTCACCTCCTTGGTTAGGTTTATTCCAAGCTATCTTATTCTTTTTGAAACAATTGTAAATGGAGTTGTTTTCCTGATTTCTCTTTCTGCTAATTTGTTATTAGTATATAGGAATACAACAGATTTCTGAATACTGATTTTGTATCCTGCAACTTTGCTGAATCCAGTTATTAGTTCTAATAGCTTTTTGGTCGAGTTCTTAGATTTTGTATAGAGTATCATGTCATCTGCAAATAGTGACAGCTTTACTTCTTCCTTACCAATTTGGATGCCTTTTATCTCTTTATCTTCTCTGATTGCCATGACCAGAACCTCCAGTGCTATATTGAATAAAAGCAGTGAGAATGGACATCCATATCTTCTTCCTGATCCAAGGAAAAGCTTTCAGCTTTTTACCATTGAGTATGATGTTAGCTGTGAGTTTGTGATATATGGCCTTTATTATGTTGAGGTATGTACCCTCTGTACCCATTTGTTGAGAGTTTTCATTATGATGGATGTTGAATTTTGTCAACTGCTTTTTCAGCATCTGTTGAGATGATCATGTGGTTTTTATCCTTTCTGTTGTTGTTAATGTGGTGTATGATACTGATTGATTTACTAACATGGCACTACCCTTGCTCCCTGGAATAGATCCCACTTGGTCATGATGGATGATCCTTTTGATGTGTTTTTTAATTCAGTGTGCTAATATTTTGTTAAGGATTTTTGCATCATGTTAATCAGGGATATTGGTCTATAAGCTTCTTTTGCTGTAGTGTCTTTGCCTGGTTTTGCTTTTTGAGATGCTGGCCTCACAGAATGAGTTTGGAAGTATTCCCTTCTCTTCTACTTTTTGGAAAACTTTAAGAAGGATGGGTAGTAGCTCTTCTTTAAATGCTTGGTAGAATTCAGTTGTGACTTTTGTTTGCTGGGAATTTTTTGATTACCAATTTGATTATTTCATTGCTAGTAACTGGTCTGTTCAAATTTTCTGTTATTCCTGGGTCAATCTTGGAAGATTGTAGTTTTCTAGAATTTTGTCCATTTCTTCTAGGTAGTCCAATTATTGGCATATACTTTTTCATAGAATTTTCTAATTCTTTGTATGTCTGTGGTATCCATTGTGACTATTCCTATTTCACTTATGATTTATTTGTGTACTCACTCTTTTTTTCTTGATAAGCCTGGCTAGGGATTTGTCTATTTTGTTTATTTCCTCTAAGAAGCAGCCCTTGGTTTTACTGACTTTTTTTCTATTGTTTTATTCTTCTCTATTTTATTTCTGCTCTAATTTTTATTATGTCCCTCCTTCACTAACTTTGTATTTCATTTGTGTTATTTTTCCAGTTTCTTTAATTGTGAGTTTAGACTGTTCATTTGGGATTGTTTTTGTTTCTCTAGCAAGGCCTATATTGCTATTTACTTCATTCTCAGAACTGCTTTTGTGGCATTCCACAAATTTTGCACTGGTGTATTTTTGTTTTCATTTGTCTCCATGTATTGCTTGATTTCTGTTTTAATCTGGTCATTGATCCATTGATTATTTAGAAGCATGTTGTTTAGCCTCCATGTGTTTACTGGCTTTTTTGTTTTCTTTGTGTAATTGATGTGTAGTTTCATAGCATTGTGGTCTGAGAAGTTGCTTGATACAATTTCAGTCTTTTTGAATTTATTGAGGCTTTTCTTGTGGCCTAGTATGTGATCTATTCTGGAAAATGCTCCATGTACACTCAAGAAAAATGTGTATCCTGCTGCTTTCGGGTGGAATGTTCTGTAGACACCTGTTAAGTCCATCTGATCTAATGTGTTGCTTCACTGCCTCTGTTTCCTCATTTATTTTCTGTCTGGTTGATCTGTGTACTGATGTAAATCATGTGTTAAAGTTTCCTAATATGAATGAGTTTTGGTCTGTATCCCCTTTAATTCTGTTAGTATTTGTTTTACATATTTAGGTGTTCCTATGTTGATTGCATAGATGTTTATAATGGTTATATCCTCTTGTTGAATTGACCCCTTTATCATTATGTAATATCCTTGTCTCTTGCTACTTTCTTTGTTTTGAAGTCTATTTTGTCATATAAGTACTGCTACTCCTGCTTTTTTCTCCCTATTATTTGCATAGAATTTCTTGTTCCATCCCTTCACTTTCAGTCTGTGTAGGTCTCTGTGTCTGAAATGAGTCCCCTGTAGGTAACATACAGATGGCTCTTGTTTCTATATCCATTCTGTCACTCTATGCCTTTTGATTGGTGAATTCAGTCCATTTACACTTCAGGTAATTATTGATAGTTATGTACTTATTGCCATTTTATTAATTGCTTTCTATTTGTTTTTGCAGCTCCTCTCTGTTCCTTTATTCCTCTCTTATTATTTGATGGTTTTCTTTAGCATTGTCATTGCATTTCTCTTTCTTTAATTTTTTGTGTATCTATTATTGGCTTTAGGTTTGTGGTGACCATAAGGTTCATGGATAACATCATAACTATTTAACAGTCTATATTTAGTTGACAATTGCTCTATTTCAAATACATCTAAAAGTACCCCTTTTTTTTTCTTCATCCCCCTCCACACTTTATGTTTTAGATATCATAATCTGCATTTTTTGTGTATTCCTTGACTGATTTTATGTATGGTTGGTTTTACTACTTCTGTTCTGTTTTAATTTCACGTTTGCTTTGTATGTAACTGGTATACTACCTTTACTGTGGGTTTGTCTTCACTGGTGAAAACTATTTAGGTTTAAGAACATTTCCATCTACATAAATGTTACATTCCATCTACATAAAGTCCCTTTAACATATCCTGTTATGTTGTTTTACTGCTTATAAATTCCTTCAGCCTTTTATCATCCGGCATATGTTTATCTCTCCTTCAATCTGAAGGATATCTTGCTGGGTAGAGGATTCTTGGTTGAAGTTCCTTCTATTTCAATACATTAAATATTTCATGCCACTCCCGTCTAGCCTATAAAGTTTCTTTAGAGAAGTCTGCTGATAGCTTGATGGGATTTCCTTATAAGTAATCTTTTTTCTCTCTCTGACTGCTTTCAATACTTTCTCTTTATCCTTAGTCTTTGTCATTTTAATTATTATATGTCTTGGTGTTCTCTTCCTGCAGTTCCTTTTGTTAGAGGTTCTCTGTACTTCCTGACCTGAGTGTCTATTTCCTTCCCCAGATTGGGGAAGTTTTCAACAATTATTTCCTCAAAGAGACTTTCTATTCCTTTGTCCTTCTCTTCGCCTTTGGGTATCCCTATTATGCTAATATTGTTTCATTTGGAGTTTTCAGACAGCTCTCTTAGCATTTTCATTTCTAGAGATTCTTTTTTCTCTGTGTTCCTCAGCTTGTTATCCTGTTCTCTAATTTCCATCTAATTGATTGTCTCCTCTACTTGCTGCAATCCATTATTCATTCCCTCCATTATATATATCATTTCAGTTACTATATTCTTCAGCTCTGGCTCTTTTTCAGCTCTTGTATCTCTTTGTTGAAGTCCTTCCTGATATTGTCAATACTTCTCTGCAGATCAGTAAGCATATTTATGACTGTTACTTTGAAATCTTTATCAAGAAGATTGGTGATCTGTTTCATTTAGCCCTCTTTCTGGTGTCTTATCCTATAGTTTTGTTTGGAAACATATTCCTCTGTGTGCTCATTTTGTCAGGGCTTCTGTGTTTTTCCTTTGTACTAGATGGATCTTCTATGCCTCCTGGTCTTGAGAGTAATGGCTTTATGAAAAAGGCATCCTGTGGTGCCCAGAAGCTCAAGACTCTTTATTCCCCATTGCCTGGTTCTCCTTTGCAGTGGAGCCCAAGTTGCTGTTGGTGAGCTATGGGCAGGGCCATCTTTCTGCCTGTCTGCTGGCAGTGATCTATCTCAGTCCACTGAAGTTTGCTTCAGCCAGCCCTTTGTGAGCAGAGCAGTGGAACTTCTGCTGGGCTCATTGTGGGCGGGACCTCCCTCTGCCTGCCCTGCAGCAATGGCATGATACTGGGCAAATAGAGTGGGCAGGGTGGTCACATGGCTCGGGGTGGCCATGCAGCAGTGGCAGGGTGCATGAGTGTGCAGCAGCAAGTTGCTCGGCATACAGTCATGGGATGGCTGGACGTGCAGGCACACAGTTGTATACTGGGCTGGGTCGCAAGGAGGAAGGAGTTCTTGGAGCTGGCTCTCACAGGTGCCTCCCCAGTTGTTCTCAGATAGGGCTGAGAAAGCTGAGAAATCCTCTGTCTGCCAGGCAGCAAAGTCTCCCTCTGAATGCTAGGCAACAAAGTCTGGCACTGCTGGGCCAAGCAGGCCAGTCAGGTGGGTGGGTAGATGGTAGGCAAGGAAGTGCCTTAAGGCTGAGCCACCAGCAAGAGAGATGGAGTGTTCAGGGCTCCCATAAGCACCCAACCTGTTGAGCTGAGGAAGGGCATGGGAGTGTCATCCACCTGTCCTTTCTCCTGTAAAGAGACCTCTGTCCAACCCTTGCCCCTCTGGCACCCTTGTCACTGCTGGTAAATCTTTCAAAATGCCACCTCTGTTTTGGTTCTCAGCAGAACCACTGGAGAATGTCTGTCCTCCACAAGTGGCAGGAGTCCCAGACTTCCAGAGTGTTCCAACTTTCCCTGGTGTCCAGCCCTGCAAATCACCAAACCCTAATGCAATGTGGACTCTTGTTCCCAGAGCAGATTCACAGGGCTAGATGTGCAGAGTCCCTGAGGGTCAGTCCCCTCCCCACTCCATTCCTCTTCCTCCTGTTTGTGGGCTGGGATGGGGGAAGGGCTGGGGTCCGAGTGATCTTGGCCTTGTCACTTTCCTCTTTTCTGTGTGGTCTTCTCTTATTCACCAGGTGTAGGTGGTCTGTTCTACGATGCCCAGGTCACTTTCACGGTCAGTTGTATTTGCTGTACTTGCCCCCGTGGTTGTGCGTGTGGGGGGAGGTTTCTGCCATCTTTTTCCCCTTCCCCTTAGACTCTACATCTTGAAGTAAGATGTTATAAAATCATATTGCAAAGGGTATTATTACAGGGAGGGATACAGAATTGGGACCAATTTTTCAATCAATTTACCCAGGTTAATAATTTTCTGCAATGATAATGAAGTAATTGGTGTTAAAAGAAAAAGAAGTAGCTTTTTTTTACTGTGATACACAAGTGCAGAAATCAATAACTGTTTGACATTCTAGAAAGTGTCCTCATGTCAATTTCAGAGCAAAAAAAAAGGTATTCTTTTTCCTAGGGGCAAGCAGGAATTCTTCAATGCTTTCCTTTTCTGAAGGATAACATATTAGAAAATGCATATGCTCCCCATAAAGCTCTCAATTTGTTAACGAAACAGGACATTATAGAATGCATGTATATTTAGTGGAGTGAATGTTAGCAATACATCAATGGATTAGCTGAGGAAAGTGATATTGAGTATTCCAAATGTCTGTGTTAGTTTTTATGTTAGCTGTATTGAAGTGTTATAGGACTTCAAGTCTCTCCATGGGGATCCTATATTAGGTAACATTAACATTTCCCACTAAACAGAACCCTAGAAAGCAGCGTTTCCATAAAGCATAGGAACACTTCCGGACAACAAAAATTCCAAACTGGAAATATTGAATTCATAGTGTACCCTGAATGGATTAGGATTGATCCTGTGAATGCCATAGCATCATCAAAAATCAGCTGTCAATTGGTTTGCATATAGTCATATTTTCTTCCCCTAGAAAGAACAGCAAAATAATAATAATAATAGTAACTGACTACAGGAAATTCAGTAAGTAAGTGACAATAGATGACTGAATTTAGCAAAATATAACAAGTCCTTTATTCAGGTACATTTAGTTTACATCAAGTCTGAGTGCCATTACCAAAGGGCATATAATATCTAGTTAGAAGAGATCTTCTTTGATACCCCAAAGCTCTAATTCTTCTTACATATATATATTTTTTCTAAATTACAAGAGAATTGTTGTAATGACTAAATCCATGTGAACGAATTCTCCAGCATACCCCAACTCCCTGTCTAGTTCTGTATTGTTTTCCTGTTGCTGCTATAACAAATTACCTCAAATTTAGTGTCTTAACACAAACTCATTGTCTTACAGGAAGTCAAATGTCTCAAATGGGTCTCACTGGATTAAAATCAAGGTATGAACAGGCTTCATTCTTTTCTGGAGGCTCTAAGCTAGATTCCTTTCCTTGCCTTTCTGAAATTTTACAGGCTACCTGCATTCTTTGACTTGTGGCCTTTCATTTTAAAAACCAGAAATGGCTGGTTGAGTCTTTCTCACATTACATGGCTTTGACATTGATTTCTTCTTCTGCCTCAAAAGGGTTCACTTTTTAAGGTTCCTTGTGATTATATTGGACTCAACCAGATAAACCAGAATAATCTCCCTGATTTAAAAGCAGCTGATTAGGAACCTTAAATCTGTCTTCTATCTTAGCTCCTTTTTGCCATGTAATAAAACATACTCACAGATTCCAGAGACTAGGACATGGACATCTTTGGAGGGCCTTAATTCTGCCTATTATAAAATCCAGGCCATCCCACTTCTTTCCTCAGGCTACATGAGATATTGATGCCTAACGATGTGAGCTTATTTTTCCCAAAATAGGCTTTACAATATATGCTTATGACGCTGAAGAAATTTTCTTTATGATGGCAAATTGCACCTTTCCAATGCAAATTCTAGAAATATCAAATATATCACCACTGAAATGTAAGAGAATATAGTATGAGTTTTCAACTATAAGAAGGGTCATTTGAAAGAATATAACTGAAGTACTTCATATATTATTGATAAACTACATCCAGAATAAAAAATAATCATAGTGTGTTTTTTTTATAAAACACAATTATTTTATGGATTTCTCACAATCAAACACTGCCAGCTAGCATTTACTTCTACTCATACATTATTAAAAACAAAAGGGTATTTCCTTGGTATTTTCAAGTGATGCATTAGACGATAAACAAAAAGGTTAGCACTTAAATTGCTCCCTGATTAATTACATAAACTGGTAATCATTTTAAAAAGCATAACTAATCATTTGGTTCCTTCATAAAATGGAAATGTGAATATTTCTCCTGATAGTCTTGAGGTTATCATGAGCAGGTTATCAGTAGTAGATTGTCATGAATAGTGAAAAGTGTGGCACAGAGAGCTTCATCTAAAATGGTGTGTCTTACACACCTTATCACACAGATGAAATGTGCATTATAAAATACATAGAGTCAATGTATAATAGAAAACATGTTATTTAGGTTTTGCATTATCATTTATGGCAATATAATCTTATGCTTTGATGCATTTTAACCCTGAAGATAAGAAAAACAACTGTTGCATGAAAAATTATTGAAAAATTATTCTACATAGCCATTTGGTTTGTATCAGGAGAAAGTGAATCTCTGAGGGTTTGGTGTTTGCCATGTCTGGAATCATTAGCTCAGGTCAGTAAATCAGACAGATATGTGACATATTTCACAGTGACAGTTTTCTAAGTCTTGGAAATGCCTCTTCTCGACAGTATGCCAAATAATAAGACATCTTTGGGATTATTTTTTATGCTTGATTATTGATAGGTTCCTTGATTTTCTATAAACCCTCTGCAAGTCCACAGATTGTTTTTACCCCTTTCCTTATCTCCAAAGTGTATGATATTTATTACTGCCTGCTTTGAGGTAGTGATCAATGTCTTCATTTAATTTTAAAATTATTAAATGAATATAAACATAATAAACTGGTATAAAAATTATTCTTCCCACCTTCAAACAAACATAAGGATAATTTACATCCTGTGATCTAATTCTTTATTCTCTTTGAGAACAGCAAGCATGATCTAGTCCAGTATATAACAAGATATGGCAGGATGAAAACAGGCGTTCTAAAGCCAGAGAAAAGGAAGAATGAATTAGAAAATAAATGAGAAAAGAAAAAAGACCTAGGAAGAAAGGAGAGCACTATTGTAAATAAATGAGAGGAAACATTGATTTCCTTGGGATTTAAACAGTCATTATATGGTAGCAACCTTCTTTTGGTACTGGATATGACAATTTAAAATATTGGTATAAGATAACACAATGTAGTATTGAAACCATAAGGAAATGTGTGAGAATAAATAACAATCAATGCCAACTTGTGCACATGGTGTGTGAGGGGTCATGGGAAAGACAGTGTAGCTCAGAGAAGACAAATAGGGACTGTGGCATCTTACTACACTGATGGACAGTGACTGCAATGGGGTATGGGAGGGGTGTATCACAATAATAAGGGTGAATGTAATAACCACATTGTTTTCCTTGTGAAACCTTCATAAGAGTGTATATCAATGATAACTTAATAAAAAAACCAATGCCAACTTGAAAGTAGGGCCATTATGTGAGGCAATAACTTTTTTGTTCTGTTTTGTTTTTTGCTGATATTCTATTAGAAAAACTAACTATGTCTCCATAAAGAAATGCGTACTCGAAAATGATGTGGCTATTTTTAGATATTCCCAATTGACCTAACAGTAGAAATTTGGGAGGAAAAAAACAGTCATGAGCTGTGAACAATAACCGTACTTACCACATATAAATTATTGTGTCTAGTATAATCAGTGTCTCCTTGCTTCACTTCTGATCAAAAAGAGAACTTTCCAACTAGACTGAACCATTTGAGCTTCCCTAATCAAGCCTTGTTTCATTCCACTTCTTTCACCTGGGATATCTTTCCCATGTTTTTCCCCAGAATAATTCCCACTTGACCCTATCCTGACTTTAGATACCACTTTATCTGAGAAGCACTCCCCCTGCATATTCCTATAATGGTGTGCTCCCTTATCAGGCTCATTTGGTACATTGTAGTATAAATAACTCTCCGTTTTTCTTCCTCCGCCACACTCCCCAAATCAGTCTCCCTGCTACTTGAAGGCCAAGTCCCTTTTGTTTTCATCATTTCACTCTCAATGTCTGACACATAGTGAGTGATCAATAATTGTTCATTGAATAAGTAGGTAAATGGACAATAAATTAATGAAGGAAGAATGGGCGGGATAGAAGAAGTCTGGGAATAAAGATGTATAATAAATATATATATAACAATAGAAAGATGTTTATTCATAACCCAATATGCATCTGTGAGAGAAGTGCCACTTCTTATCATCCGTGATTTTCAAAAAGGGCATCTACTGACAGTCCTTGGCCATTATCAGCTTACTCCATTTCCACAGAATAGCACAGACTATACAATGCTCTTCTGTGTGGTTCAAGAATGATTCTGCAAGCAACTGATGTGACTGTGTGAAAAAAAGCTTTGATTCTACCAAAGAGATACAAGTAAGTAGAGATATAATCTCTCCAGATTTTGATATGGTATTTTGATTGTTTCACAAAACAAAGTTAAAAACATTTAGAAAAGTAGGCTTGAGGCCACATGTACATCAAAGAAGTGAATGACTGATAAGGGGGATGCATTCAAAGGGCATTATCAGTGATATAATCAATTTGGAGAAACCTTCTGAGCTGTGTTTCACAAAAATAAACCCTACATTTTTTGTCTTTACTAAGGTTCAGAATAAAGGAATTGAAAATATGCAGTTGTTTGTGCTCTGTTAAAAATTAATTCCAAATGACTTTGATGAAAAGGGTAAATTTCCTGTAAAATGAGATGAAAAATAGATAGACAAAAAAAGGTGTATATTTAGGAATCAAAATAAATAATTCATATGCAGTATAAAGTACAACTGACAGGTAACCCTTAAGTACTAAAGAGAACAACTGGGAGATAAGGGGCAAGGCCAGATTTGAGCAGACTGAGCTAGCCACATAATGGCCTAAACCAGGGATGGTTTTGTCAGCAGGGCACAGTCGGCAACATCTGGAGACATTTCTGACTGTCATGATTCAGGATGGTGTTACTGGCTTCTAGTGGATAGAAGCCACCAGGGGTACTATTCCACATCCTACACACAACAAAAGCTTCCCCACAACAGAGTTACTGGTCGGAATTTTCAATAGTGCTGAAGTTGAGAAAAAAACATGAAAAACTTGGTGATACAAGAATGTATTAAAATGAATGACAATAAGCATTTAAAGTTTCCCCTAGTAGTATTCTGTATCAAATCCTTATTGGAATATTGTGTCCAATTTAGCGTATTACCTTTTAGAAAATGTAGGCTGTGAATGATTAGAAATAGACTCTGTTATGATTGGCCCAGGTCTTGTTCTTCTGCTTATACAAGGAACATCATGCTATTACTCTGTCTTCCACCTATTTAGGAAAGCTGGAAATAATTCATGCCTGTTTTGAAGCTGAGTTTTGTGTCTGGGGTTAACATCAAGAAAAATCTAAGATTCCAGGGTAAAAAATTCTTATAAATATACTGTCTGATAAAAAGGCTGAAGAGAGAAAGCTAAATAAAATATAAGTTGTTCTGGAGAATGAAGTCAGTTCTCAATTATGTCATAAAAGAAAATCTCTAAAAGTTGAAGCACATAAACAAATATCAAATATACTGAAAATACAAATACAACAAAAATCTAAATCAATGAACCAAAAACCTTACATTACCAACATCAAACTGTCCCAAAGGATCAACATGTTTTAATAATAAGCATTTTATAGTGAGAAATAGAGTAAAAATGAAGAATGAGGGATTTCAAAGCAAAATAAACACATTTTCAAGTCACTTTAAACAGAAAACGGATAAGGTGCTGGAAATGAAGTTAAAAGTGATCCTTTTAAAAGGTGGGAAATGACAAGCAAGTTTTTGTGGTGAGAAGAGTTTATTTTCATGAAGTCACACTGAATAAAATGACACACGGGAACTGTTTTGTGTGGTCCTGTTCATATTTCCACTGGTTAGGCACTGTGCTGATTCCACTATATGCTTTGCAGCCAAATATGACAAAATGTGACTTTCAGAAAAAATATGTATGAAATATTGTTTATTATTTAAATTTAAAAACAAGCATTACATTCAGAATAAGAACCACATACTAAGCATTATAAAACACACTCTAAGTATATATGGCCATAGTTTCAGTCTAAATATTTTCTTAATGTTCTTTGATGAGAAAGTTGAATTTATATTATTTAATTCATTAACCTGTTCAATATCAAAAATGCAGTAAATTCTATTTTGATAATGTCATCCAATAACTAATAATTTGTATTATTGTAATGTAATGTGATCCGGAAATGGAGAAAAATGTGAGAAGTCTTCAGACAAGTCTTTTTTATCTCATAGTCAGTAGTTTATTCTTTTTTACTGAAGTATAGTTGATATTTAATAATTTATTGGCTTCAGGTGACTTGACAATTTTACACATTTCAAAACCTCATAACCAAGCGTTTCAACTTCTTCCCCAACAAAATCTTTTCCCAGAAATATCAATACAAAATTAAGGATCTTTCTTAGAGTTTCCTTCCCAAGGCAGTGAGGAAAAAGCAAGACTCAATTGTGTCAATTCTAGAATAATTGGGAATTAACCACAGTCGGCATTGTCTAAATCAATGTCTTTCTCAATTCTGAAAAATTCTCTATCATTATCTCTTCATATATGGGAATTGCCAGTTCTCTCTATCCCTCCCATCTCCTCTTCTGGAACCATTCATGAGGCAAATGTTAGATCTCATCTTAATTTTTAAATTAAAATAAAATTAATTTTAAATTAAAATCCATATTTTAAACCCCTTTCTTATTTTTTATTGAAGTATCATTGGTATACAATCTTATATTGGCTTCAAGTATACAACACAGCAGTTCAACAATTACCCATATTTTTAAATCCTCATCTGCACTAGTGCAGTTACTAGCTGTCAACATAGAAAGATGTTACAGAATTTCTGGCTATCTTCTCCATTCTCTGCTACTGTGACCAGCTTACATGATGACTGAGAACTTTTGTGCCCTTTTAATCCACTCTCCACCCACCTCAACTTCTTTCTGCTAGTGACCACATCATTTCTGTGTCTATGAGTCTCCTGCTGTTAAATCCCTTTCTTTTTCTTCTTTTTTTCATTTTCTCCTCTCTATGCCTCATTCTTTTTATCTTCTCAGATCTATCTTTCAGTTCACTAATTCTTTTTTCAGTTGTGTTTAACATAATCAATTCGTTGCATTTTGTATTTCCAGTGACTATGTTTTCATTTCTAGAAGTTCTCTTCAGTTATTTTTCAATCTACCTCTTCTTTATTGATAGTATGTTATTAAAATGTATTGTTCCCTCTTTTATGCCCTTAATTGTATAATTTCTTTTAAAATATTATTTGGAGATTTTTCTTTTACTTTATCACTATTTAAATAATTAGAAGAACAAAATTCCAGCAGTGAGTGGATTGTGCTGATGTGGAACATTGCTCACCTCACTTCAAATACGTACCTATGCTGAGTAAAATATGTAATCAAACAAAATTAAATAACTGAGTTATAAAGTAAAAAAGAAAATATGCAGGTGTTAGAATGAAGAAGGAACTTGAAGAAGAGTGATTTTATGAGTTGAACCATCTCCTCTCCAAAAGTCATACAATGAAGTCCTAACGTGTAGTACCTTAGAATGTGACTGGATTTGGAAATAGGTTCATTGCAGATGGAATTAGTTAAATTAGGATAAATCCTTCCTGGAGTTGGGTGGACCCCTAGTCTAGTATGCCTTTATAAGGAGGGGAAGTTTGGACACAGAGACACATGCGCAGGGGAACACCATGCAAAGATGAAGGCAGAGATTTGGTGGTGCTCCTATACAAGGAGTGCCAAAAATTGCCAGAAAAGCACCAGAAACTAGATGAGAGCCATTTCTTTGTAACCCTCAGAAGGAACCTGCTGACACTTTGATCTCAAACTTCTAATCTCCAGAACTGAAGCAATACATTTTTGTTATTTAAGCCACTGAGTCTGTTGTACTTTGTTAGAGTAGCTCTAGCAAACAAGTGGTAAGTTGAAGTCAAAGACATGGAGGTCATTGGGTAATCAGGCCAGTGATGAGCTTTACTACCTAGGAGCTAGGGTTTTAAGCCTGGGAAAGGAATTCAAGGATGAACCTGTGTCCACAGAGACATAAAACTGAGCTGCATGCATTATGCTAGGAATCTGGGAGGGCTTCTTGTAAGTAAAAAGAGACTTGAAAATTTTACTTGCTGAAATAAGGGAAATAAAAAAGTATATCTTCCCAGAGACTTAAACAGAAAAAGAGTCTGCATGCAAGATTCTATCATCTATAAACAGAGATAATTTTACTTTTTCTTTTCAAATTTGGATACTTTTTATTCTTTCTTTGCTTAATTGCTCTGGCTAGGACTTCCATTACCATGTTGAATAGAAGTGGCAAAAGCAGGCATGCTTGCTTTGTTCCTGATCTTAGAGGAAAAGTGGTCAGTCTGTCACTACTGAGAATGAAGTTTGGTGCGTTGCTTGTTTTTATGGTTGAGGTAGTTCCCTTCTTTTCTAGTGTGTTGAGTGTTTTTATGATGAAAGGGTTTTGAGTTTTGCCAAATGCTTTTTCTGTACCAATTGAGATGATCTTATGGATTTTTCTTCATTCTGTTAATGTGGTATATTATATTGATTGATTTTTCATATGTTAAATTATCCCCAGATGATTCATTCCAGGAATAAATCCCACTTAGTCATGGTATATAATCCCTTTTATATATTGTTGAATTCAGCTTACTAGTATTCTGTTGACAATTTTTGCATCAATGTTCATAAGAAATTAGATTGTTTTGTAATTTTTTTCTTGTAGTTTCTTTGTCTGGCTTTGTTATCAGGGTAATGTTGACCTCATAGAATGAAATGGGAAATGTTTTCTCCTCTTTAATTTTTTGGAAAAGTTTGAGAACAATTGGGGTTAGTTCTTCTCTGAATGTTTGGTAGAATTCACTAGTGAAGCCATCAAGCCAAAGGGTTTTCTTGTTAGTAGATTTTTTTATTACTGATTCGATTTCATTACTAATTGTAGGTTTATTTAGATTTTCTAATTCTTTATGATCAGTCTTGGTTGGTTTTGTGTTCCTAAGAATTTTTCCATTTTATCTAAGTTATCCAGTTTGTTGGTATGTAATTGTTCATACTACTCTCATGTAATCCTTTTTAATCCTATAGAATCAGTAACAATGTCCTCTCTTTCATTTCTGATTTTACTAATTTTTCTTCTTTCATTTTCTTAGCTAAAGGTTTGTTGACCATTTTGAAAAACCAACTTTTGGTTTTCTATTCTATATTTCATTTATCTATGCTCTAATCTTTATTATTTTCTTCCTTTTAATAACTTTGGGTTTAGTTTGTTCTTCTTTTTCTAGTTTCTTAAATTGTAAAGTTACGGTTGTTGATTTGAGGTCTCTTTTTGTTTTTTCCCTCTTAGTACTGCCTTCACTGCATCCCATAAGTTTTGGTATGTTGTGCTTTAATTTTCATTTGTCTCTGTCTTAGTCTGCTTGAGATGCCATTGCAAATATAGATTGGATGGGTTAAGCAACAGAAATTAATTTTTCTCACAGTCTGGAGACTGAATGTCAAAGATCCATGTGCCAGTAGAGTTGGTATCTAGAGAGAACATTCCCCTTGAGTTGCAGACTGCTGCCTGCTCACTCTATGCTCACATGAACTCCTCCTGTGCACATGGAGAGGGACAGAGAGTGTGTAAGAAAGAGGAGAGATGGGAAAGAGACAGCACTCTCTGGTGTCTCTTTTTATAAGGACACTAATCCTAATGGATCAGGGCTGGACCCTTATTACCTCATTTAGCCTTAATTGCTTCCTTAGAGGCCACATTTCCTAATACAACCACACTGAAGATTAGGGCTTCAAGATATGAATACAAATTTTGGGAGAGATACAAAACCCCCAAATATGTCTTTCTCACATGAAAAATACATTCATTACATTTCAACAACCCCAAGAGTCTTGACATTCCAGCATCAATTGCAAAGTCCAAAGCTTAATCTAAATGTCATCTAAATCATATATGAGTGAGACTCAGGAGACAGTGAAACAAAATTCTTCTCTAGCAGTGAACCTATGAAACCATACAGGTTATGTGCTCCCAAAATATAATAAGGGATAGGCATAGGACAGATGTTCTTCTTACAAAAGGGAGAAACTGGAAGAATGGATTGATAGATTCCAAACCAGTCCTAATCCTGGCAAAGCATATTCCATTAGATTAGAAGGCCCATGTATAATTCTGTTTTGTTTTATCCTTATCTTCTGGACCCACTATGAAGACATTTATACCTCCTGAACTCACTGAGGCAGTGGCTCCATCTCCACAGCCCTGCTGGGTGAGGGTCATTTCCCTCCACCTCTGGCAGGCAGCGATCTTTCCCCACGGCTCTGCTGGGCAGAGGCTGTATGGCCTATTGAAACTGAGGCAGTGGCCCTCATGATCTCTGAATCTTTTCAAGATCAGTTTCCCTTTTCTTAAAGAATAGCATAAATAAGTAATCATGTGAAATTGGTTCACAGCCAAGTAGCTCTACTATCCAGTCCTACAGAATCCAGGGAGTTCAACAGATGTCCTTCATGTAGTGCATTATTGTCCCCTTCATTTCAAACTGGCAGTGTTTCTGCTCATACAATCCCATAATCTTTTCATTGCATGACAGTATAAAAAACACTCTTGGTGTTCTCTACACAACATACTTTCTCAATTTTTTGTGATATGCAGAGGCTGAGGATTTTCCAAATCTTTAAGTTCTGGTTCTTTTCTGTTTAACAATTCTTTCTCTAACTTTTACCTCTTCTTTTGAATTTTACTATAAGCAGTCAAGATGACCCATGTTTCACCTTCAACATTTTGCTTAAAAATCTCCTCAGCTAAATACCCAATTTCATTGTTCACAAAGTCTATCTTCCATAGAACACAAGAACACAACTCAGCCGACCTCTTTGTCACTTCATAACAAGGATGGCCTTTCTTCCAGTTTCCAACTGCCTGTTCATTTCCATTTGAAACCCCACCAGAGTGGCCTTTAACATCCATATTTCTACCAACATTCTCTTCATGACTACTTATTTATTCCCTAAGAAGATGGAAGCTTTCTCTCCAGCTCTCCTCCTTTGTTTAAAAAACCTCCTCAGAATCACCTTTAACATTCATATTTCTACCAGTAGTCCATTCACGGCAATCTAGACTTTTTTTAGCATGTATTGTAAGAATTTTCCAGTCTCTGCCCATTACCCAATTCCAACACATCTTCCACATTTTTAGGTATTTGTTACAGCAGCACCAGCTTCATGGTACCAGTATCTGTCTTCTTGGGCTGCTATAACAAAATACCACAGACTGTGTTCCTCAAACAACAGAAATGGATTTGTATCACAGTTTTGGAGACTGGAAAGATCAAGGCCAGGAAGAGTTCAGTTTCTGATGAGACCTCCCTTTCTGGCTTGTAGATGGTTGCCTTTTCATTGTGCATTCACATTCCTTTTCCTTGGTAAATGTGCATGGAGAGAGAGGAAAATCTGGTGGTGTCTTCTTGTAGGGACAGTAATCTTATCAGATCAGTGTTCCACTTATTACCCCATTTAACCTTAATTGCTTCCATAGGAGTCTCATCTCCAAATACAGCCATATTGGGGATTAGGTTTTCAACATAGGACTTTGAGGAGAGCACACACATTCATACTGTCATGGTTTTTAAGTATTTTCTAATTTCCCTTGTAATTTCTTCTTTGACCTGGTAGTTAACTTCCACAAATTTGTGAGTTTCCCAGTTTTCCTACTGTTATTGATTTCTAACTTAATCCTGCTGTAATCAGAGAAGGTTCTTTGTATGATACCTATATTTTTTAATCTACTGAGACTTCATTTTTTACCTAACATGTCTATCCTGGAGAACATTTCATGCTCACTTGAGAAGAATTGAGTAGAGTGTCCTGTATGTGTCTCCAGGATCCAGTTATTTGTTTTGTTGTTTCAGTCCTCTGTTTCCTTACTTCTCTCCTGTCTGGTTGTTCTATCCATTATTGAGAGTTGAATATTGAAGTCTTCAATTATTGTAGAATTGTGTACTCTCCCTTCAATTCTGTCAATTTTGCTTCACATGTTTTGATGGTCTATTATTAGATACATAAATGTTTATAATGGTTGTTTTCTTGCTGTATTAAAACTTTTATTAATATAAAATGTATTACTTCATGGCTTATAAATTTTTAAAATTTAAAGTCTATTTTGCCTGATATTAGCATAGCCAACCCTGCTCTCTTTTGATTACTATTTGCATGGAATATCTTTTTCCATCCTTTCACTTTCAACTATTTGGGTATTTGGATCTAAACTGAGTCTCTTGTAGATGACATACAGTTAGGTCTATTTTTCAATCCATTCTGATAATTTCTTTTTTGCAGATTTGATTGGAGAGTTTAACCCATTTGCATTTAAAGTAATTATTGATAAGGAGGCACTTATTTCTGTCATCTTGCTAATTGTTTCCTACATGCATTATAGCCTTCTTGTCCCTCATTTCCTGCATTATGGTATCTTTTGTATTCAATTGATTTTTTGATAATGCATTAATTTAATTCGTTTTATGTATATTCTATAACTATTGTCTTTGTGGTTACCACATGGGTTACATTTAACATCCTAAAATTACAACACTTAATTTGAATTTATACCAGCTTAACTCCAAAAACATACATCTCCACCCCTTTCAGTTATTGATGTCACAGAATCATATCTTTGTACATTTTGTATCCAAAAACTTAAGCTAAAATAATTATCATTTAAATTGCTTAGTCTCAGGAAAGTATGTAGAAAATAAATATGACTACAAAATTTACAATTCTAGCTTTTAGACCAATAAATTTTAAAAACTATTTGTCTTAACTCATGTGTAAAACAAAAAGTGAGCTATAAACTATTGTTACAGTGATACTAACTGTAATATCATCCCATATGTTCACCTTCACTGAGATCTTTATTTCTTCATACAGCTTTAAATTATTGTCTAGTGTCCTATCATTTCAACCTGCAGGATTCCCTTTAGGATTTCTTGCAGAGCAGGTCTGGTAGTAAAGAACTCCCTCAGATTTTGTTTGCCTGGGAATGTCTTAATTTCTACCTTGCTTTTGAAGGATAGTTTTGCTGGATATAGGATTCTAAGTTAACAGATTCTTTCATTTAGCACTTTGAATATATCAGTCCACTGCCTTCTAGTCTCCAAAGTTTCTGTGAAAATCTGTTGATAATCTTATTGAGAATCCCTCATTGTGACCATTTTCTTTCTTTTTGCTGCTTTAAAGATTACTTGAATATTTGACTTTGACTTCTCAGTTTGGTTATAATGTTTCTCAGTGTAGAACTCTGAATTAATCACACTTATAATTCACTGAGCTTCTTGAATGTTTATCTTCAGGTCTTTCCTCAAATTTTAGAGGTTTTTGGCCATTATTTCTTAAAATAATTTCTCCTTCCTGTCTCATTTCTTTCTAGCAATCCCACAATGTATAAATTGGTCCACTTGATGATGTCTCTGTTAATTTTCTTCAATTTTTTTTCTGTTCCTCAGACTCAATAATTTTAATTTTCTTATCTTCAAGTTTGCTGAATCTTTCATCTACCTTTTCCAATATGTTTTTGAAGCCCTCCAGTGAATTTTTCATTTCTGCTGTACTTTTCAGCTCTAGAATTTCTTTTGTAGTTTTCTATCTCTTTATTCATATTTTCATTTTGTTCATACATTGTTTTCTTTACTTTCTTCCTATCTTCCTTTAGTTCTATGACAGTTGTTTTAAAATATCTATCTACTAGGTCTACCCTCTGGTCTTTCTCAAGGACAGTTTCTGTCCATTTATTTATTTCCTTTGAATAGGCAGTACTTCCCTGTCTCTGTCTCTTTATATGCCTTGAGATTTTTCTTTGTTGAAAAATAAATATTTGAATATAATGTGGTATCTGTTGAAATCATATTCTCCTCCTTCCTCAAGGGTTTGTTGCTTTTAGTTTTTGTTTTGTTTTGATTGTTGTAGGCTGTCTCTTTATTGATGATCAGTGTGAAGTATAAACTTAAGGTCTTCACAGGTCTTTTCTGAGCTTGTGTCTTTCCCTAGGCTTGTGCAATGATTTCTAATTCTAATTTCCCCTGGGTATGCAGGTGATTTTGAATGGCCTAGTCTTTAATGTCTGATTCCCAAAAGGAGAAAAAGAGAAAAATGAGGAAAGGTTAAAAAAATGGGGGGCGGGGGCAGAGGTGCCAGCTCATAAAATCCCCTGAAGGTCATTGAGTCAGAGTGTGGGAGAGGCTTGCAACAATGGAGGGAGGGGGTGCAATAGCTGGCCATCTGTACGTCTGTGCTTCCACAGCACTCAGAACCCAGCTCCTCAATATTTAGAGGACAGGGTCCTAACGCCCATCTTGTATCTTGCAAGTTGCATACAAACTCTTCGAGGATCACATGCATGGCTATATGCCTTGGGCTGGGGAGTGGGAGATAGAGGAGCTGCTACCATTCTAAGAGTTGAAATTGATTGAAATCAACTATAATTTACTATCCAAGCCTTCCCTTGGAAGCTTCAAGAGTTGAATATGCAAGAGTCCCAAATTACTTAGATCAGACAGATTCTTCCAGTGTAATTGTCTAGGTGAGAAGAGATTTCCAGTGCTTCCTACTCCACCAGCTACCCAGAATCCTCCTCCCCAGCTAAATATTTTTATACAGAGTCTGAAAATACCAACATTGTTTCAAACTGAGGTGCTTTCTTTCTTCTAAAGTTTAAAAAAAAGTTAACATAACAACCTGTTTCTACTTGGAAGAAATTCTAGACTCCAAGTGCATTTATACAGAATACTGCTTCATGACATCATCAAAAAAACCATGGTCTGACCTCACATCATTCATTTAACATACAAATATTATTTCTAATGATGCCAAGATTTTGTGATCCAAGATGTGAAGTGAAAGGGAAAAGAAATGAGATTTTTAAGTAAGGGAAAGGTACATACATGTGAAATCTGGACTCAGCTGAACTTCATGCTATATTTTGGAACACAAATGGAATGTAATTTGTTCATTCACACCTTTTCTTCCTTCCTTCCTTCCTTTCTTCCTTCAACAAATATTTATTGTGTTCCATTATGTCCCAAGCACTGTCTTAGACATTGACTATACAACAGTGAACAAAAGGAAAAGTCCCTTTCTCATACAGCTTAAATTCAGACAGACAAAAAATAGTACACACAACAAATAAATTATACCCTTTGTTGAAAGGTGATAAGTGCTATGGAGAAAATATAAAGCAGGAAAAGAGAATAAGAATTCTCAGGATAGGGAAAAGTGCTGCTATTTCTTCTGCAGTGTTTAGGGAAGTCCTCACTATAGTAAATAATCAAATATATTTGAATCATAGCTAATTCATTCAGTAGCCAACCCTTTCTTTCAATCAGTTAATATGTAATACCCAAATTAGCCTAACTTTCTCCACCTGGAGATTCTTTTGATCTTTTTTCTTATTAAATTAAAATGTACCAAAATGCTATGCTTATTGCTTAGTGGGTCAGGCAGCTTGATGTACAAAAACCTGAATAAATACTCCTGCATTCCCATTCCAGAGGTGTATGCAATTATTAGAGTGATTCTTTAAAGCACTTGTTAAAATGCCATAATAGTGCCACAGAAAACACGTCAAATAAAGATTTAAGTTTTTTTATGAAAAAAAGTGTTTAACGAGGGTTTATGGGGTTTTATAAAAACACCTTAACACCTTACAGCCCTAAGGGGGAGAAAGCTCTATTTAAGTATCACGCACCTACAGCAGACCACCCAACGCTGATGACTAGAAGCCTCAAACAGACCCATCCTTGGGAGCCTATGTGGAGACCCTAATTTTATGGTCATTTTAATTGTATTTGGGTTATTACCTCATGCCACAGAAACACCTACAGTATTTAATAAAAATGAGCACAGAACACTGTTCTACTTAAAGTATGTACCAAAATCATAAACTAAGTATGCTTCTCCATAAATTAACTGGGTGTTTAGTGTTTCTTTGCCTTTAAGTTATATTTATTTTTCTTATAACATGGTATGCCTCACTATGTACCAAATCAATGTTAACTGACTTAGCATTTAGAAACACTCTTCTATCTCTAGCCCATACACCCACAAACATTCCTGCCCTGTATATTATAAAGTGGTAAGTACTATTATTAACCCTCCAGATATTCAAAAGAATGACTATTAAAAGATGACTGGAGCTGAAAATCAAACAAATCTTGAAAAGAAAAGGAATAAAGAACTTCATATCAAAGTTGATTCAGATACAAGAAGTTGTGGTCTTCCTCTGCAGAACAAAAGGAAATAGTTTGAAAAAAAACCCTAAGCTCTCATTTTATATTTGCCTAAAGTCTAGAAAATTGATTCCTAATGTTTTGCTTCAGTTATCTGCAAAAGAAAAATTAATTTTTAAACAATCTAAACATTTTTTAATTCAAAATAATTTTTAAAATTAATTTTAACAATTAAAAAATTATTATTTGAGAAAAAAATTCAATCTTGTCCTCACAATACACAGAATTTAGAATTGATGTTCTCTATGGCCATCATTGTCTGACTAGGTATTTCAGCAAAACTCCCTTAATTACCAAATTTGTAGCTTCTTGTATTTCCTTACTTGGTCCTTATATAACCATTAAATTTATATCTGCACAATCCTCCCCCTGCAACATTACACTGAAGAATTCTTAATTACCCCCAAAATCTCCTAATTGCTAAAATTACTGGTATCTTTTTAGTCCTAAATCAATTTGAGTTCTCTGTAACTTCTACCTTCTAAAGCATTTCTTCCTCCATGAAACTCTCTCCAACTTGGGTTTACACACCATCAGTTCACCCTGGTTTACATCCTACAGTCTTTCTCTTCAAGCATTCTTTCATTATTGATGATCCTGTATGATTTTGTACATTCTTCTCTTTTCACACTGCAAACACTTCCTGAGAGATTATATCAATCATAACCTACTGACTATATGGTTACAATTCAAATTGAATGTGTGATGCCCCCTCCTCAAAGAAAACCTGATTCCTCCCCCAATGTTCCCTATCTCAATAAAAAGCAATATCACCCACCAGATGCTAGTGCCAGAAACCTAGATGTCACACAGGATTCTCCCTTTCCTTTACCCTCTATGTAGGGTTACCAGATTAAGCAATTAAAAATACAGGACCCTCAACTAAGTTTCAGATAAACAGGAATTTTTTTAGTATTGTTATTTCCCACATACTGAAATTTAACTGACCACACTGTATTTTATCTGGCAATCCTACCCTTACAAATCTAATCAAACATCAAGCTCCTAAATATTTCTCAAATCTCTGCATATCCCTATATTTCCCATTGCCCCCATCCTAGACCTAGCCACTATTGTCTCTTGCTTAGGTCTCTATGATGGCCTTCTCACCAGAACCTCTGAGTGCTCCATAACCTCCTAAAATTAATTTTTTAAACAGCAGAGTGATCTTTTAAAAAACGTGAGTTGGATTATACATTCTTCACCTTATTTACCCTCAACAAATTCCTTATTATTAACACTTCAGTCCTGGACTATGCCTACCTCCCCAGATTACTTTTTAGTGAATCTGTTGAGTTTATTATATTTTGGCCACAATTACATTATTTCAATTCTTCAAACTCTTTTAGAGCCTTCCTGCCTTCACACATGCTATTTCTACCATCCTAGATTTTACAGACCATGGATAACAGAATTTTAAAAGAAATTTATTGAGGTGAAATTTACATAAAATAAAATTATCCATTTTAAAGTGAACAATTCAGAGACACAGGACTTTCACAAAATTGTGCAACCCTCACCTCTGTATTGTTGCAAAACATTTCTATCACTCCAGAGTAAAGCCATTTATACATTAAGCAGTCTCTCTCCATCCCCCCACCTCCTCAGCTCCTGGCATCCATCAAACTGCTCTCTTGTTTCCATGGACTTACATATTCTAGACACTTCATATAAATGGAACCATACAATATGTGGCCTTTTGTGTCTGGTTGCTCTCATTTAGTATGTTTTGGAGGTTCATTCATATTCTAGCATGTGTCAGTTCTTTATTCCTTTATGTGGCTGAATCATATTCCACTGCGTGTATATCCCATGATTTGTTTATCCATTCATCTATTGATGGACATTTGGGCTGTCTTTTCTGGCTATTTTAATTAGTACTTCCATGAACATTCTAGTACATGTACTTGTTTGAATACCTGTTTACAGTTCTTTGGGGTATATATCCAAGCACGGGATTGTGTGTCACATGGTAACTCTGTAGCTTAACTCAACTTTTTGAAGAATCACTAAATTGTTTTCCATAGCAGCTGAACCCAACAGCAATGTATGAGGGCTCCCAATTCTCCACATCCTCATCAACACTTGCTATTATCTGACATTTTGATTATAGCCACCCTAGTGGATATGAGGTGGTATCTCATGTGGTTTCCTATTTTTTTTACTATTGAAGTATAATTGACATACATGTGTACATCATAATGATTTGATATTTTTATACATCATGACATGATCCCCACAAAAAGTCATTACCATCTCTCACCAAAGTTATAATATTATTGACTATATTCCTTATGCTGTACATCATATCCCTATGACTTATTTATTTTATAACTGGGAGTTTGACTTCTCAGTCCCCTTTACCTATTTTGCCCACCTCTCAACCTCTTGCCCCCCTGGTGAACAAGTTTGTTCCTGTATCCATGATTCTGTTTCTGTTTCATTTTGCTTATTCATTTGTCCTGGCAGTTAGATTCCACATATAAGTGAAATCATATGGTATTTGTCTTTCTCTGTGTGACTTATTTCACTTAGCATAATACCCTCTAGGTCCTTCCACATTGTCACAAATGGCCAGATTTTGTTCTTTTTGATAGCTGAGTAACATGACACGGTATATATATTTTTTATCCATTCATTTATTGGTGACAGGTTGCTTCCACATCTTGGCTATTATAAATAATGCTGCAATGGGCATAGGGGGTGCACATATCTCTTCAAATTGATGTTTTCCTTTTCCATCATCCATAAGTGGAATTGCTGGATCATATGATAGTTCCATTTTTAATATTTTGAGGAACCACCAAACTCTTGTCTATAGTGACTGCACTAATTTACATTCCCACCAACAGTGTATGAGGGCTGCTTTTTTTCCACATCTTGGCCAACACTTGGTATTTTTTCTTTTTTGTACTAGCCAATCTAAATTGTATGAGGTGGTATCTCATTGTGATTTTAGTTTGCATTTCCCTGATGATTAGTGATATTGAGTATCTTTTCATGTGCCTGTTGGCTCATCTGTATTTCTTCTTTGGAAAATTGTCTTTCAAGTCTCTCCATTTTTTAATTGGGCTGCTTGTTTTTTGACATAAAGTTGTGTAAATTCTTTACATACTTTGGATATTAACTCCTTATTAGATGTATGATTTGAAAATATCTTCTTGCATTCAGGTTGCTATATCCTTTGCTGTCCTAAAGCTTTTTAGTTTGATACAATCCCATTTGCTTATTTTAGCATTTGTTGCCCACACCTGGGGAGACTGGTCCAAAAACATATTGCTAAGACCAGTGTTAAAGAGCTTATTGCCTATGTTTTCTTCTAGAAGTTCTATGGTTTCAAGTCATACATTCAAGAGTTATACAATGTGAATTTATGTTTGTATATGGTATATGATAGTGGTTCAGTTTATTCTTTTGTGTGTAGCTGTCCAGTGTTCTGAACACCATTTATTAAAGAAACTGTCTTTTCCTCACTGTATATTCTTGCCTCCTTTATTATAGAACAATCGGCTATACATGGATGAGTTTATTTGTGGGCTCTCTATTCTATTCCTGTGAGTATGTGTCTGTTTTCATGCCACTACTATAGTGTTTTTATTACTGTATCTTTGTAGTAGAGTTTGAAAACAGGAAGGTTGATACCTACAGCTTTGTTCCTCCTTCTTAAGACTACTTTGGCTATTCAGGATTTATTTTTTTGTTTCTACACAAATTTTTAGAATCTTTTATTCTAGTTCTTGAAAAATGCCATTGGTATTTTGATGGAGTTTGCACTGAATCCATAGATTGCTTGGGTAGTATAGACATTTTAACATTATTAATTCTTACAATCCATTAGCATGGAGTATCTTTCCATTTATATCTGTTATCTTCAATTTCTTTCATCAGTGTCTTATTATTTTCAGAATACAGTTCTTTCATTTTCTTAACTCCTAGGTATTTTATTCTTTTTGATACAATTATAAATGGTATTTTTAAAATTTCTCTTTATGATGGGTTGTCATTAGTATATAGAAATGCAACTGATTTTTGTATGTTAGTTTTGTATTCTGCAACTTTAGTGAATTCATTTATTACTTCTTTTAGTTTTTTTGGTGGCATCTTTAGAGTTTTCTATATATACTATCATGTCATCCACAAATTGTAATAGTTTAACTTATTCCTTTCCAATTTGGATGCCTTTTATTTCTTTTTCTTGCCTAATTGCTCTGGCTGGGACTTCCAACACTATGTTGAATAAAAGTGATGAGACTAAGTAGGCATCTCTGTCTTGTTCCTGATCTAAGAATAAAAGCATTCAACCTTTCACTTTTGAATGTTAGCTGTGGGCTTGTCATAGATGGCCTTTATTTTATTGAGTTATGATCCTCTTATACCCACTTCGTTGAGTATTTGTCAAAAATGGATGTTCAATATTGTCACATGCTTTTTCTATATTATTGAGATGACCATGATTTTTATCCTTCGCTTTGTTAATGCTGAGTATTGCATTAATTGGTTTGCAGATGTTGAACCATCTGTGCATCTATGGAAAAATCCCAGTTCATTGTGGTGTATAATCCTTTTAATATAATGTGGAATTCAGTTTGCTAATATTTTGTTGAGAATATTTGTATCTATGTTCAACAGGGGTATTGGCCTGTAATTTTCTTTTTTTGTTGTGCCTTTGGTTTATCAGGGTAATGCTAGCCTTGTAAAATGAGTTTGGAAGTATTCCTTCCTCTTCAATTTTCTGAAATAATTGGAGAAAGATAGGTACTATATCTTCTTTAAATGTTTGGCAGAATTCACCTGTGAATCATCTGGTTCTGGACTTTTGTTTTTAGGGAGTTTGTAATCAGTGTGTTTGTATTTTCTCTTTCCTCCTGATTCAGTCTTGGAAAGTTGTTTCTAATAAAACAAAGGAAAACTATCCATTCTTCTGTTTCCCCATTTGTTGGCATATAATTGCTCATAGTAGTATCTTACGATCCTTTATATTTCTATAGTGTCAGTTGTGACTTCTCTTTCATTTCTGATTTTATATACTTGGGCCCTCTCTTTTTTCTTGACGAATCTGGCCTGATATTTAATTTTGTTTTTCTTCTCAAAGAAGCAGTTTTTAGCTTTATTGATCTTTTTTATTATCTCCATTCATTTTTTGAGTCTCTATTTCTATTTACTTCTGTTCTAATCTTTATTATCTTTTTCCTTCTACTAATTTTGGCTTTGTTCTCTTCTTTTTCTATTTCTTTTGGGTGTTGTTAGATTGTTTATTTGGGACTTTTCTTGCTTATTGAGGTAGGAATGTATCACTATGAATTTCCAACTTAGAACTGCTTTTGTCTTGTCCTGTAAATTGTGGGAAGTTGTGTTTGCATTTTCATTTATTTCAAGGTATTTTTTGATTCCCTTTTTTATTTTTTCATTGACCTACTAGGTTGTTTAGCAACATGTTGTTTAGTTTTCATGTGTTTGTGTTTTTTCCAGTTTTATTCTTGTAATTAAATTCTAGTTTCATACCATTGTAATTAGAAAAGATGCTTGATATGATTTCAATATTCTTAAATTTATTGAGGCTTATTTTTTGGCCTCACCCATGATCTATCTTGAAGAATGCTCCTTGTATACTTGAAAAGAATGTGTATTCTTCACTTTGGGGATGAAATGTTTATATACAGCCATCCCTTGAATGATATAGGTTTGGATGAGGTCCACTTATAAACAGATATTTTTCAATAAATATATTGGAAAATGTTGCAGAGATTTGTGCCCATTTGAAAAAAACATTTTCTTTTCTCTAGCTTACTTTATTTAAATAATATGGTATATAATACATATAACACAAAAAATATGCATTAATCAACTGTTTATATTATCACTAAGGCTTCTAGTCAATAGTAAGCTAGTAGTAGTAAAGTTTTAGGGGAATCAAAAGCTATACACAGATTTTCAGTGCACGGGGTTGGGGACTCAGCACCCCTTACTGCTGTTGTTCATGAGTCAACTGTATCTGGTTCAATGTGTCATTTAAGCCTAATGTTTATTCTTTGATTTTCTGTCTGGATTTACATCCAGTGATGTAAGTGGGATATTATAATCCCTTACTGTTATTGTATTACTATCAATTTCTCCCTTTCTGTCTGTTAATATTTGATTTATATACTTAGGTGCTTCTAAGTTGGATGCATATTTACAAATATTATATCCTCTTGTAGAATTGACCCCTTCATCATTATATACTGGCCTTCTTTTTCTTGTTACAGTCTTTGTTTTAGAGTCTATTTTGTCTAATTATGAGTATTGCTACACCAGCTTTCTTTCATTTCCATTTGTATATCTTTTACCATCCCTTCTTTAGATCTGAAGCGGGTTTCTTATGGGCAATATACAAATGGGTCTTGTTTTTGTGTCCGTTCATCTGTCTATGTCTTTAGACTGAAGCCATTTACATTTAAAGTAATTATTGGTAGGCATGTACTTACTGCCTTTTTGTTAATTGTTTTCTGGTTGTTTTTGTAGTTTCTGTTCTTTTCTTCTCTTGGTCTCTTCCCTTGTGTTTGATAGTTTCTTTAGTGTTAAGTTTGGGTTCCTTTATCTTTACTTTTTGTGTAGTTGTACTCTATAGCAGGTTTTTGGTTTGTGGTTATCATAAGGTTCATATATATCAACCTACATATGTAGCAGTCTATTTTAAGCTGATAGTCACTTAAGTTTGAATGCATTCTAACAGCACTACATGTTTACTACCTTCTCCCCATGTTTTGTTTCTAATGCCATATTTTAAATCATTTTATTTTCTATATTGTGGCTATAATTGATTTTACTATTTTTGTCTTTTAACACTCACATTAGCTATTTAAGCGGCTGATCCACTGACTTTGCTACATATTTGCTTTTACCAGTAAGACTTCTTTCTTTCATATATTTTCTTATTTCTAGTTATAGCCTTTCTTTTCTGCTTAAAGAATACCTTTTAACATTTCTTGTAAGGCCTGTTTAGGGGTGATGAATTACTTTAGTTTTTTTCTTATCTGGAAAAGTTTATCTCTCCTTTAATCCTGAATGATAACTTGCTTGGTTATAAGTTTTTCCCTTCCAACACTTTAAATATAACTTGTCATACCCTTCCGGCCTGCAAAGTTTCTGCTGAAAAATAAGCTTATAGTCTTATGAGGTTTCCTTTGCATGTGACTATTCTTCTCTTGTTGACTTTAAGGTTCTCTCTTTGTCTTTAACTTTTGCCATTTTAATTTTAATATGTCTCGATGTGGATCTCTTTGGGTTCATTTTATTTGGGACTCTATGTACTTCATGGACCTGGATATCTGTTTCCTTCTCTAAGTCAGGGAACTTTTCAGCCGTTATTTTCTCAAATAAGTTTTCTGTCTCATCTTCTCTCTGGGACCCCTATGATGCACATGTTAGTATGCTTGATGCTGTGTCACAGGTCCCTTAAGCTATCCTCATTTTTTTAAAATTATTTTTCCTTTTTGGTGTTCCGACTGGGTGATTTCCACTGTTGTGTCTTCTGGGTCACTGACCTGTTCTTCTGCAGTATCTCACCTGCTGTCGATTCCCTCTAGTGCATTTTTCATTTCAGTATTGTATTATATGCTATATTATTCTTCAGCTCTGATTGGTTGTTTCTTTTATTTTCTAACTCTTTTTTGAAATTCTCACTGCTTTTCTGCATTCTTCTTCCAAGTTCAATGACATCTCTATTGAACTCTTTATCAGATAAATTATTTATCTCTATGTCATTAGGGATTTTTTTTCTGGGGTTTTATATTGTTCTTTCATTTGGAACATGTTCCTCTGTCTCCTCATTTTGTTTGATTTTCTGTGTTTGATTCTATGAATTAGGTGAAACAGCTACTTCTGGTCTTGAAGGAGAGGCCTTGGGTGGGAATGTCTCCTTTAAAGACTGTGTGTGTCTGGTGGCTGTGGCTGGCCAGCTGGAACTAGAGGTGGCATAGGCTGGGGTTTTCCAGGACACACTGCACTGGGGCTGCTCTGGCAGGATGGCTGGAAATGGAGTGGGCACAAGCCAGGGGTTCCCAGGATGCTCCATGCCAGGGCCACCCTGGCAAGACACTGAAGAAGGCACCACCTTGGTGGGACAGCTGGAGATGGAGAGGTGTGGGCTGGGGATTCTAGGGTGCCCCATGCTAGGGCCACCCTGGCAGGATTGCTGGAACTGAAGCAAGCATGGGCGAGGGCATGGGTTATGCTGAGGATGTTCCTTCAAGGCAGTGTGAGGTAGGGACCTGGGGCTTCCTGGGTGGCCCTAGAAGGAGCTATAGCATCTGGACCTTGCTCCCATCCTCACTATAAAGGTAAAGGGAGAATGAAAAAAGTGGCCCTTCCCATTGCTTCCTACCCTGGAGAGAATTCCTACAGTTCCCCACCTATTTGCCAGATGCTCTAGGGTTAGTAAATGCATTTCCCTCACTTATAGCCCAGTTGCTATTTAAATTTATGTTTTTCACTGTGCCGCAGGGCAGGGAGTTTGCATGCAAGCCCCTCAGAGAGATCTCTCCTTAGGGCAGGTTGCCACTTTGAGGATAAGGTTCTTGTTGTTACCATGTATCCATTTCTCCTATTCTTCTCTATGTGGTCCCTCTATCACTTGTTATGCAGAAGCTGATCCCATCCTCAGTACAAAGGTAAAGGTGAAGATCTTCAGATCTTCAATTAATCCTGAGAAAGGATTGCTTTACATGTAGGTGTAGACTCAGTGTGTCTGCGGAAGGAGGTGAGTTCCAGTTCTTGCCATTGTCTTGGGCTGCCATCCTCTCTCATGTGGTTTTGATTTGCACCTCCCAAGGACTAATCATTTAGAGCACCTTTTCATATGCTTTTGGCCATTTGTATGTTTGGAGAAATGGCTATTCAAGTCCTTTGCCCATTTTTAAACTGCATTGTTTGTCTTTTTGGTCTTGAGTTGGTAAGAATTCTTTATACATTCTGGATACCAAACCCTCACCAGATATGCAATTTTCAAATATTTTTTCCCATTCTGTATCTGTCTTTTCATATTCTTGGCAATGTCCTTTGATGCACAAAAGTTTTTAGTTTTTTAATAATGAAATCTATTGATTGATTGATTTAAATTTTTAATTCAAGTGTAGTTGACATATAATATTAGTTTTAGGTGCACAACATAGTGATTCCACAAATATATATATTATGAAATGGTCACCAAAATAAGTGCAGTTGCCATCTATTACCACACAAAGTTATTACAATACTAGTGACTATATTCCTTATACTGTAATTTTCATCCCCACAACTTATTCATTTTATAACTGGAAATTTGTAACTCAATCCCATTCACCTATTTCACCTCCCCCACAGCCTCTTTGGCAACCACCCATTTGTTCTCTGTATTTATGAGTCTTTTTCTGGTTCTTTTTGTGTGTTTGTTTTCTAGATTAAAGGTTTTTTGTTTCACTGAAATCTAATTTACCTTTTTTTAACTGTTACTTATGCTTTTGGTATCATTATCTAAAAATTAATTGCCAAATCAATGGCATTTTCTCCTAAGAGTTTTATGGCTTTAGCTCTTATTTTCAGGTCATGATTCATTTTGAGTTAATTTTTATATATGGTGTGATGTAAACATCCAACTTGATCCTTTTGCATGTGGATGTCCAGCTGTGTCAGAACTACAACAGAATTTTTTCCCATCCTCTTCCTTATGTTTTCCCACCTATGCTGTCCAGCTCTATATATCTTTCAAGGCTCAAGTTTAAATGTTAACTTCCTTGCATACCTGCTTCCTCCCTCCCGGAGAAGACAAGGCACCTGTTTCATGCCCGCATTACACTGTGTACTTAGTTTCTGTCCTCCCTGCTACACTGTAACTTCCAGAATGTAAGACCTGTGCCTGATTCACCCCTATATTCACCTATTGCCCAGCACAGTGCCTGCCATCTATGTTTGTTGAATTCATAATTGTTTTTATTTTTATTTATTTATAATTTTAATTTTTTTATTTTCGTATCATTAATCTACAATTACATGAATGACATTATGGTTACTAGACTCCCCCATCTTCAAGTCCCCACCACATACCCCATTACAGTCACTGTCCATCAGCGTAGTAAGATGCTATAGAATCACTACTTGTCTTCTCTGTGTTGCACAGCCCTCCCAGTGCCCCCTACCCCCTACATTATGTCTGCTAATCATAAAGCCCCTTTTCCCTCCTTGTCCCTCCCTTCCCACCCATCCTCCCCAGTCCCTTCCCCTTTGGTAACTGTTAGTCCATTCTTGGGTTCTGTGAGTCTGCTGCTGTTTTTTTCCTTCAGTTTTTTTCTTTGTTCTTATACTCCACATATGAGTGAAATCACTTGATACTTGTCTTTTTCTGCCTAGCTTATTTCACTGAGCATAATACCCTCTAGCTTCATCCATCTTGTTGCAAATGGTAGCATTTGTTTTCTTCTAATGGCTGAATAATATTCTATTGTGCATATGTACCACATCTTCTTTATCCATTCATCTACTGATGGACACTTAGGTTGCTTCCATTTCTTGGCTATTGTAAATACTGCTGTGATAAACATAAGGGTGCATCTGTCTTTTTCAAATTGGGCTGTTGCATTCTTAGGGTAAATTCCTAGAAGTGGAATTCCTGGGTCAAATGGTATTTCTATTTTGAGCTTTTTGAGGAACCTCCATACTGCTTTCCACAACGGTTGAACTAATTTACATTCCCACCAGCAGTGTAGGAGGGTTCCCCTTTCTCCACAACCTCGCCAACATTTGTTGTTGTTTGTCTTTTGGATGGTGGCCATCTTTACCGGTGTGAGGTGATATCTCATTGTGGTTTTAAGTTGCATTTCTCTGATGATTAGCGATATGGAGCATCTTTTCATGTGCCTGTTGGCTATCTGAATTTCTTCTTTGGAGAAGTGTCTGTTCAGCTCCTCTGCCCATTTTTTAATTGGATTATTTGCTTTTTGTTTGTTGAGTTGCGTGAGCTCTTTATGTATTTTGGATGTCAACCCTTTATCGGATCTGTCATTTATGAATATATTCTCCCATACTGTAGGATGTCTTTTTGTTCTATTGATGGTGTCCTTTGCTGTACAGAAGATTTTCAGCTTGATATAGTCCCACTTGTTTATCTTTGCTTTTGTTTCCCTTGCCCGGGGAGATATGTTCATGAAGAAGTTGCTCGTGTTTATGTCCAAGAGATTTTTGCCTATTTTTTTTTCTAAGAGTTTTATGGTTTCGTGACTTACATTCAGGGTCTTTGATCCATTTTGAATTTACTTTTGTGTATGGGGTTAGACAATGATCCAGTTTCATTCTCTTACATGTAGCTGTCCAGTTTTGATAAATGTTTTTGTACCACACACTTCCCACAATTTATTGCCAACCCAGGCCTTTTCTCAGTCACACTTAAGGAACACTTATTAATGAATAAAAAAATTTTTAATGCCTCTAAATCTTTCTCTGAAATGACCTATTCTCATTCTTTACTGGGCAACTACAATGTATTCTTCAAAACATGTTCAACTGTCATTTCTTCTGTAAAGACTCATCTGACTTCTACAGCTACTTACTTACTACTTTATAACATCTTGTGGTTGTTTCATAATAGCATTTAATACATTGTATTACAGTTAACTTATAGGTCTGGCCCTACACTAAGCTATAAATTCCTCAAAGGCAGGTAACAACTATCTTTTTATTTCTTCCAGTACCTCACATAATGCCAGACACATAGTAGGAACATAACAAGTATTTTCAACATAAATGGATACAGGAATATGTGGATAGTAAAAAAAACATGAATCAGATTAGTGATCATTCTTCTATATTCCCAAAAGCGTAAGACTGTTAAATTGCCTTAGAAAGATATATTATTTGCTCAGGTCTCCATCATAATCACCAGGCCATTTGAGGACCCAGTCTTCAAATTTTCTGTTTAATTACATAGAAATAAAATTCCTGGGTCAATAAGCTTGTGAGACAAGTCAATCAGCAGACTTTTCTGAAATTTTCTATATGCTCAGTGCTGTGCTGGGAGCAATGGGGGGACAGAGAAAAGAAACATAAGGCATGATCTTTGTTCTTACATTCTCAATTAGTAGAAAAGAAGAACTAAAATTAAATAATTAAAAAATTATATAACAATTAGTGAATAATATAAGAATAGTCCATAAGTACTAATTATCTAACACCTTCAAGCTATAAATGTTTAATGGAATTCAAAAACAAATAACCTTAACCTAAGAAACCTTTGTGCATACTTATTTTATAACAAGGTCTGTGCTAGATGCTGGGGATACAGACATGAATAAGACCCTTTTCTTAGGCAAAAATCTCCTTGAGTTTCTAAATAAAATTATGAATCCTCTCTCTAGGGAAATGCACACACATTAAACATACAGACATATACATACACTCACAACAATATTGTAAAGAGTACTAGATCATGTGTCAAGAATGTCTGATCTGGAGAATTTTTCTAAGGAATATAAAATGATTGAAGTCCATAAGAAAGTAAGTTTCTTGGTTTGTCTTTTTTTCTTAAGTGCTTTGCTCTAATCTGTACGTTTAGAAGTAAAAGATTTACTACTCTTGGAAATAACAACACAAAAGGCTCAAGGGTTGGTAAACAGTTTCTACTCCATGGAAGGTATCATTGCAGCCAAAAAGGACAGCTTCAGCTGACAGATGCCACTCATGTGTACCCAGTATTGCCTAATTTTGAAACTTTTCAAGAAAAGTCATGAATCCAGATTTTATGCAAATCCTTCTGTTTTTTAAATGTTGGTGCTATGAAAGAGACTGATCATTGTCTCTAAGTATCCATTCTCCCCTCCTTTCTTACTATCATAGCCCCAGTTTTACTCTAGCTACAATGTCCCAATTAAAAGATGGTATTTCCTAGCCTTACTAGTTGATGGAGCGGCTGATGAGATGTTAGGAGAATTGTTAGGTGTTTTGTATAAAGGTCTAAGTCAGTTGGAAAGGATGCGCCTTTTCCCTTTCTCCCTTCTTCCAAATCAGAGTGTTGACATGCTGCTGGCTCATTCTCTAATAGACAGATTACAGAGTTTGCCTTTGACTTTGAAGATGGAAGCTATGAGTCAGGAAGGGTAGAGCACAAACATGGATGGCACCAAAGTTTTTGAGGACTGTGGCACTTCAGACCACTCTGACTGCCTACTTCTAAACTCCTTTTATGTAATAGAAAATTTGAAAAATAAACCTTTATCTTATTTCAAGTTTGGGGGAGGGGTGTTTGTATTATGCAGCTAAACCAATTGTAACTATTTCATATTTCCTTTTTAAACACAAAGTGAACCAGTAAAAAAAAAACTTTGTATCTAGCCTATAAGTCACCTATTTATGACCCCTTGGTGGAGACATAGAAAACATATTAAAAGTTAATGCTATAAAAGTAGCTATATGCATATATATATGTACATGTATGTGTGTGCATGCATATATTTCCTAGTTCTGCCCATTGATTGAGAGGCCTAGAGGCAATGGTAGTCCAGTAGCAATAAACGCACCAGATACCCAGATCTTAGTTTCCAAATGCCATTTTTCTCATGGCAATAGAACAAAACAGAGTTTGGGGACAAATGGCTGATTTCAGGGCTGGGGAAGGGAAATACAAGATCAGCTGGAACTTTCCTGCCAGCAAGTAAAGAAGTATTAACAACAATGACGAAAATGATGTGGGCCTGTGAAAGAACACAAAAGCCAAGCCAAAGTACCACCCAGTGGCCAAATCTGGGAGCAATCTAATGGCTAAATATGGGAAATCTGAACAAGAAAGTAAATGATGACAGTAACTTTGGGAAGGAATTTGGTTTGGAGACGCAGGGAAGTCAGAGTGAAAGGTAAGGAATGAATCATTAAAGCGAGACTATAGGGAATGGCAGCTGCCTTGCAGGCAGCAGAGAGCAAGGAAGAACAGAGGAAGGAAGGGGAAACTCACTGAACTCCTGCTCAGCATGGGGCAAATCCCTTGTCAACTCCTAGCCAGGGTCACCTTGGTGTCCAGTGTCTGCTTGAATCTGCACAGCATGGGAACTAAGCCCCTACCACCCCACGATTTGGGGAAGTTGCAGAGCATTGGGTGGAGTGAGATTATGTTCTGAGAACTTCCCAAAGGCAAAGAAAGGAGATTTTCAAGCAAGCTACTAAGAGCATGATGGTACAGCTGTAGTCCTGTCTGGGTCACCCAGGTGATGGGAACTTGCAAGCCCAAATCAGAGCTCTCAGTAACTCCTCCCTACTTATCTGGAGTAGAACAGAGACAGAGTGAAGGCTTGTGCTTCAGTCTGAAGAATAGAATGAAATAACAAAGTGAAAAAGAAGCTTAACACTGGAAGAGCACAGAGACAAAACATAATTAACTTGTAACAGTAACAAATCTTTATTTAAGGCAAAAGATACAAGGTACACATTCAAAGAAATGGGAGTGTGGGCAACCTCAGAGAGGAGGTGCCCTTAAGGGTTTAGGGTTTGGGGTTTTTTGGGGGCCTTTTGGGTAGGGGTAAGCATAAAGCATGATGTATACAGGTGATTCATAATTCCTATGAAGTTTTGTCTTAAGAATAGGGTTATTTAGGTGACTGTGTTGGTCTGGATCTCAGCATTCTTTATCTACATAGGTTCATTTACACTTCATAAGTCTGTCTCCTGTCCTAGTTACAAAGTTACTTAATTGATTAAGGGACTGGAAGAAGAGGAAGAAAAGCATATAGATTAAATTAAAGAATAAACTGGGCCTTTTTTACAGGCTAAATAGATTTTACAATGGCATGACCCTTGTCCCATTCCCCTGCCCTACCAAAATCCTTGATTGACAATCTTTGGCCTTGGAGGTCTGATCTGATTGGTGCAATGAAGACGTGGGCTGTGCTCTGATGTTTTTCTACATTTGGGGAACTGTTTTTCATCTGGAGCATATCCAGACATTCCAAGTCACTCCTGGTTTTTGAAACTTCAACTAATTAACTAATGAACTCTGTGAGTCCTTTCTCACACTCTGGTTTTATCTGGTTAACTCTTGAAGACCCTCTTAGTGGGTTTTACTGGCTTTATTCTCTCTCCAACCTGATCATGTCTGTCTTTCTGCCTAATAGTAACAGATTAAAACCCACAGAATAAAGTAAACATTTAGGAGTTTATACTGATACAAATAATTGAATAAACAAATAAATGTGGAAGAAGAAACAGCTATTTTTTATGGGGAAATTCCAATTAATAAATTTAGAAGGAATGATGGAAGTAAAAAAATTATCATTTGGCAAATATGTGAGTTAATACATATTGTAGGCTAGAATAATCAGTAGATTGAAAAGTTAATGAAAAAAAATATGGGAAATAACAGGATGTTGCATGGTCTCAATATAGCTTTCCACAAACTACTTATTGATCACAAAAGGGTATTAGTTACTATAAGGGCAGAAATCTTGCAGGCATCTTCTTAACCAAGTGATCAAAACATTGCATGTAATGAGACAATAAATCAACATCATGTACCTCCTGACATGATTCACTGAGGATGCTACAGCACTTGGGTGGTACTCCTGTCAAAACACACAATTCAACATGCGTGTTTCAACCTGAGGGGATATCAGACAAACCCAAATCAGAAGGCATTATACAAAAATAACTGGCCAAAACTTTTCAAAAGTATCAAGGTCATGAGCAGCAAAGAAAACCTGAAGACCTGTCCCAGATTAGAGGAAACTAAAGTGACAGGCCAACTAAATGCAGTGCAGAATCTTGGATTGGATAAAAAGGACTCTAGTGGGACAAATGGCAAAATTTGAATGAAGTCTGTAGATCAGTTAATACTATTGTTTCAGTGTTAATTTCCTGGTTTTGATTACTGTACTGTAACATGTTAATATTTGGGGAAGCTGAGTAAAGGCATATGGAAACTCTAGTGTTTTTGTAACTTTTTGAAAATGGAATTTCTAAATAAGAAGTTAAAAAAGTTAATAGGTGAGACGTTGAGATATAAAAAGAAACATACATTTTGGTTTGTCCTTTTCTCAATTCCTAAAACCCTTGGAATCTCTGAAGTGGTGTGACTCTCTGTATGCATGCATGGCTGGTGGCTAGGGCTCTGGGATAGCCTCAGGATGGGGGCTGGTGACCAGGGGAGCTAACCAGGTGATTAAAGGGCTGGAATCCAGCCTCCCCACCCGCTAGACCTCAGGAGAGGGGAGGGGGCTGGAGGTTGAGTTAACCACTACTGGTCAATGATTTAATCAGTCATGCCTCCAATGAAAACCCTAACCATAGGGGTTCAAAGAATCTCAGGCTGCTGAACACATCAAGGTGCTGGGAGGAAGGTGTGCCTCGAGAGGACAGGAAAGTGCCATATGCCTTACCCTATGCATCTCTTCCATCTGGCTGTTCCTGAGTTGTATCCTTTTATAATAAATCAGTAATCTATTAATATAAACACTTTCCTAAGTTCTGTGAGCCATTCTAGCAAATTATCAAACCTGAGGAGAGGAGTAGGAACCTCTGATTTACAGCAATCCAGTTAGAAGCCTGGGAAGAACCACGACTTGAGATTGGCATCTGAAATGGGGCCAGAGCCCTTAACCTGTGGAGTCTGCACTAACTCCAGGCACATAATGTCTTCACTGAATTATAAGACACCCAGTTGGTGTCCAGAGAGTTGGATATTTGCTTGGTGTTGACATAGGGAAGCAAATGGCAGGATGAAGCAGACAGAAAGTCTGAGCTGGCTTAACCAGCCAGACACAGAAGCAATGGGCAGAGCAGCCTGAGACTAATAAAAGGATGCGATACAAATGGGCTGGAACTAGATCAAACCAAGATGAAGTCCCATGTGACTGACAATAGACTTCTAACTTCATTAAAATCTCATTTACATAGTAAAAATCAGGCCCATCAGCCCCATGATGGTTTGCAATAGTTATGATACCCCCGGGAAGGGACCTAATAAGGAAAAGCCCCCCATCTTCTAAGAATCTTTGCAGAGAAATCGTAACTATTCTGCCCCCAGCTTTACATACTTAGTGTACTTCCAATAAAGAACTAACAAACCGTCAGGGAGTGGCTACCCTGCCTACGCTCCACTTTGCTGTCTCATCTATCATGCTGACCCTGGCTTTTGTTTGATTTCTATCCTGCGCATAGCCAAGAACCTTCCACTGCAATGGAGGCCTAAGGGTTAGGGCTTCCTCCTTTCTCCTGTAACAGTGAGGAAAACCCATGGATTTTGAGAATGGATGAGGATTTGAACTCCATTTAGCAGTCAGGATGGAAGAGAGACATTTTTAAAATTCACATTTTAAAGTTCAGGATATGGCATCTGAAGAACGAGGAAGGAGCCACAGCTGCTAGTTATGGAAAACAGTAGCATCTTGATAGAAATCAAGAAATTGAGAGGCACATATGATGAATGAACCCAATTGTGGCCATGTTGAACTTTAAGTGGTAACAGAACATTTGGAAACATGAGGTTGGAACTCAGAAAAGAGATTCAAGCTGGAAGTACATTTGGGTGTCACCAGCAAAATGTTAATTGCTGAAATCATTAGAATGTATGATCTGTTTGATGGAGAAATTGCAGCAGAGAGAATCAGAGAGACAGGGGCTATAAAGGAAAAGATTAGAAATAGACTATCCTCATACTTCTATGCCCAATTACTAGCAGAAAATGCAACCACTTGTGTTTTTAACTTGCAGAAGGCAATTTTTATAATAATACCTACCTCTCAATGATCCTCCATCTCTGGGGATGGCATATGGATATAAGGTGAGTCCAGAGGCCATGCTGCTGCTTTACTCTGCACTTTGGCCATTGATTGAGAGAATATAAACCTGACTCAAGCAAAGTTATTCTCTCTCCCTCTGTCAATCTCATTCTCTCTCTCTCCCTCGCATCAAAAACTTGGAATGAAAAGACATTGTAATGGGGCATCACATTTATGGTAGAGCCTCCTGGGTCAACCAAGTTCTATTTCTAAAGTCTCTGAAGCCTAATCCAACTAAGATGTGGTTTTCAAGTCTCTGTGATACACCAGTCTCTTTCCAAAAAATGCCATCACTCCGATTTTTGCGTTAAGGTACCTGGAGTCAGTTTCCATTGCTCTGAACAAAAGACTCAACTAATATCAATGCCTTACTCCATTTGAGCTGCCAAAATACCAGGGACTGGGTGGCTTATGAACAGCAGTGACATACACATTGGGGATCTGGAGGCTAAAATCAAATCAAGGCATCAGTGTCTGGTGAGAACCCTGTTCCTGACTGACAGCCGGAGGGCTCAGCCCTCATGACTTAATTATCTCCCAAAGACTCTTTACTCCAAACACTATCACTCTGGGGATACAGTTTCAACATATGGATTTGGAGTGGATACAAAAAACCACACATTTCTAATGACCTTTTCCACAGTGCTATTCGAACTTTAATATGGATATGGATCACCCAGGCATCTTGTTAAATGTAGATTCTGATTTATTAGACTTGGAGTAGGGCCTGGGATTCTGCCTTTCTAGACAGCTTCCAGATGCTGACATTACTACCAGTGTGAAAACACACTTGAAGTAGCAAGTCACCACTTAACACTAATTCTGTACTCAAGGAACTCATAACCTGGCAAAACAGATAAGCCACACGCTCATGAAATAAATAATTCAGTGTATCAGTGCAGCAGAAACTACTCTGGGGTTGCTCTGTTTATTGTGTTTACACCAGTAAACTTATTGTGCAAATCACTGAATCAAACTGAACCCCAGGTTCTGCATAAGTAGAATGAGAGGGACAAGATGACTCTCACCTCCCTCTCAACATTTAAATTCTGTTTGTGATTATGGTCAAAGTTAAAATGGGGGTAAATATCAAGACAACTATTCATTATTTGTATATAATAAAAGTTATTTCTAATAAAAATACACATTTCATTATTTCAAAAATGTGCATGAAATATTGAGTGGAAAAACAGTTTAAGAAAACAATATATACAATTTTGTCTTAATTTAAATACACATATACAGAAAAAAAAGACTGGAACTCTTTGAATACAGGATTACTTCTAACTTTTTCACTGCATCCTTTTCTGTATTTTCTATTGTGAACAAGTATATTCTTATAAGAAACCCCAAATCTATAAAAGACAGTGCCCATCCTTGCAAACCCCTGACTCTGTCAACCTCACCTAATTGCTCCCCACCTGAGCCCTGAACTTGGGATGGCTCAGTCTGTCCATATGTTAGAAGCTCCTCTCTCATGACTGAGCAAGCTCTGCAAGTACTTTGCCCAGGGTTCCTGGAGGTGAATTGAGACCCCTGGGAACTGAGCTACCATTTGATCTGACTGGCCCCCTGCCCAGCTTCTGGTTTCTACCCTAGCTCCCTGTTGGAATAGGATCCCTGCCCTGAACCCCAGCCAAAAAAGCTACAGCCCTCACCCCACTTAATTCTTGCCAGCCCAGAAGATAGGCCTTGCTGGGGTAACGCCACCACTGCCATCCCAACTTCCCCAGCTACTGGATTTGTCTGCGTTGGCCCAGGGAGTCCTCCCAGGACTGCAGCTCAGATAACAGCTCAGATAATGGGATACCAGCAAAACCAGAGAAATTCTCCTCTAGGCATTAGTCTGCCAAAAACCTTTTACAAATGACTTCTTTACATTCACAAGTAGATGCGAAACAACCAACACATTTTGCCCATTAATTCATTTTACTGACAAAATAACAGCTAACAGCTTAAGAGGTGAATTGTATTTGCTACTCAGTGTGGCACAGTCACACACTCTAATGTTTATCTATGCTTACATTACAGATGAATTATAATCATATCATATCTTTGGAACTTGGTTTCCTCATCTGTAAAGTGACTGGATAACTCTCAAGTCTCTTCAAGTAAAATTCTAGATCAGTTTCTTTACCAAGGAATTATATTCTCTTTCTGGACCCATTCTATTCCTCCATAGTGTTCACGCTAAGTATGGCAATGATCTCACACTATTTTATGGTTAGTTATACCTATGAGTGTTTCTCCTGTGAGTTTCCTGAAGACAGAGCTTCCATCTGGTTCTGGTAGCCAAGTTTCTTGCATGGTTATCATCTCACAGTAGGTCTCAAGTGAGCACAGATTGAACTGCAAACATTAATTCATCATAACACAACACTCAAATACTCCACACTTAAGCAATGTTTGTGAAATAAGTTTCTTTGTAGTTCTTAACAATTCCTTATGTCCCAAAAAAGTCATTTTTAGATAAAATTGGTCATGGTGAACTCCATTCATGGGAACCTTGAGCTCTTTTGGCTATCTGATAGTAGGAAAATGGCGGGGTGGTGGCGGGGAGGAAGTGATTATTTTATGCATTAACATAGGCTACCTTCTTCAAACGGTACTGAAGGCAGTTTACAATGTACCACACATGCCAAAGAGGTGGGAACTGGCAAGTTCCAGCTTATTGGTGCTCAGAAGCCCTGATGCTACTTGTCCAGAGAGAGAACAGCTCACAAAAACTTGGGTAACAGAAAGGAACAGAGGCAGCAGAGAAAGCATCAGAACATCAAGGTGAACGATCAAAGTGGTGGAGCTTGAACTAGGCTGCAGTAATTTTCTTCCTGACAAGTTGGCCTCAAATATTCCTTGGGTCACTTGGAGAGCATTTTGTGAAATATGTAAATATTAGTTTCTCTTCTTATCCCTAGGAGAGAAATAGTGCTTTGAGAGCCTAACAGAAGAAACAGCTGTTAAAAGATAATTTTCAGAAAAAGGTAAAAATCGTGGCTCCCAAACAGCTATAAAAATGAATAGCTGTTAAAAGAATTTATTTCAATCATATAATATAACCAGTTCAAAGGAAAAGTCAAAACAGCACAAATTTATAAGGAGTAAAGGAACATTAAGAAGAATTGCAAATAGGGACAAAAGTAGTTTATCTATGTGATGGAAGAAGTAAATTAAAATCACTATTAGATTGAACATATGTACATATCAGTTACCTATAACTTGTAGAGAATTGCAAAATAGCTCAAAGACAATGCACTGGGCAAGAATCTGATCACCTGGAAGGGTATGCTATAGATGAAGCAGTTTTCCACTGAAACACAAAAATTTTTTGGAAGAGTTTAATTGACTCTCATCCCTAACAGATGTCTTTAACCCAACAATGTTTCAACCATGTTTTGGCAAGCAAACTGCTGTCATTTTGTAATTGAGTTCTCTACTGGTATCTAAAACACCAATATTCCATAGTGCCTATTAAAATAGAGCCTCATTTTTTAGATCGGGGACCCATGTGTGGCAGAGCTGGCCTTATGTTTTTAAAATTCCTCAGAACCTGATGTTCTCATCAGATACTCTCCACCCGTGTGAAAGGGGAAATGGGGTTTTCCTTATAAACAAGGTCAATTATTTTCTCAAGAAGTAATCTTGACTCTGCTCCAATACTCTGGTGAGCATTCAGCTGAAACCCTAGGGTTCTGTGACGTGAAATATGGAAGACAGTTTGAGCCTGGGAAGTTTTGAAAGCTGGTGTTACCTGTTACAAGGCTTCGTTCATACTTGTAACAACTGCTTCAGGAGCAGCATGTCCCACATGAGGGGTGGTGTTTCACTGTCCAGATATCTGTGCTTTTTTGGATCAGTTAGCCAATTGGTAGAAGCCAAGTATAACCCTGCGAGGTAGTCTCTGGTTACTAGGGCCGAGGCAGGTTATGTCGCCGAACCTTTCCTCCCATGGAGTCACCCTCCTCTGATGCACACGGTGACCTCAGCCCCTGGCCATCCTCCTCCTGCACCGCTGTGGTGGTCTCCCCTCCATATCCCGTCTCAGCGCAGGCACCGAGGAGCCTTTGTTCACTATCTGGACTTGTCTGCGGGTTCATCTATTCTCTGGTCTCATCCTCTCAGCTCCTTCCAGGAGCCCCATTCCACTCGCTCCTACCCCAGGCCACTCCCTCTTCTCAGGAATGTTTCTCTTATCTATTTTCCCATCAAGGCAGCTGGCAGCTTTATTCAGTCTAAAGACTCATGTCATCTTGAGCATGCTGGCTGGGAGGAGGGATTAGGCTCCCTTGCTAAACAGGGAGGAGGGGTGGTTCCTGAAGGGCCAGGCCCTCTATAAACTGCCAATTGGCTGCCTTGACCATAAAAGCAGTTCAGCCTGGCCTTTGGTGAATGTGTGATTTTTTTTTTTTTTTAAGTAGAATTGTATCCCAGTGGACCCACCCGGGTAAGTTAGCTGCAAAATATACATTCCAATAGCTGAATGAGTTGACCTGTTGTATGGGGTTACTTAGTATTGTTCATTTAAATACTAGACAATGTCTGTCAAATACAATGGTTTTCGTTGTAGCACAGTTGATGTTAAACTGTTCTGACAGTAAGGAGCCAACAGGTTCAGCAGCTTCTAAAGGAATATGTCATCAGCATTGAGAAGGGCGCATACGCTACTATTTACTCCGCCTTGCAGCGTCCTCCCCTTTTATCTAACAGCTTTATCAAGTTGTATATGAAGGAGCTGTTAAAGCTAAATTAGGACACTACCCTGATTTATACATTTAGAGTTGGAATTTTATCCTACCCATAAAAAAATCAGAATGTACATCAGGATTATAGAATTTAATCCATAAATTCATTCAAGAGATATTCATTTAGTTCATTACTGTTCTATGAACTGGGGATACAAAGATGAACAAGACATGGTCTCTGTGGAAGACGGTGCAAATGAGTATCCCAACACTTTCAGAAGGTTAGAACATGCCCGTCAGTCTCTGCTGTATTCCTGGTGTCTAGAATTCTTCAAAATGTATTTACTTGAATAGAAAAGACACCTGGTTTTATGGGAACACTAATAAGTGATTTGATCAGAAAATAAAATCACTGTAAAAAGTCATATTATTTTGTTTTTACTTCTGATGTTTTCACTGAATAAAAGTAGTACATGCTTCATGTAAAAAATCATACACAATCCCATGACTTAATTTTTATTTTTCTGAAAAAAGAGAATAATGTCAGTAGTAGATTACACCTAAAACCTGCTCATTCTTCATGTAAGATACATCCTAAGAGATATTTGGGAAAAAAAAGAATTTGCTAAGTGCAGTGCTCTTGTTTCATTTTGTTTTTGTTTTTGTTTTGTTTTAAGCTTTAAGTGATAATAAAAGAGTTACTAGATCCCAATTTAGTAAATGACTTACCTCTTTGGAATATAAAGAGACCCTCATATGACTGCATCTGCGGCAGGAAACCTGTGAGGCTCCTAGAGTTCAGTGACACTGTGGTTCCTCTCCAAGAAGTCTTCCACAGGAGGCACTTGGCATCACTGATACTGATAATTGGTTCTGTGGATTCAACCTAAAGTCTTTCCCTGAAAACCAATCATAACCACCTCTTTCCCTCCGAAAAGACAAACAAGTTATAAAATTATCTAAACTTAGTAAGTCATCGTGTCATTCCAGGTAAAGCATTTGGAAGATTGCTGCACAGAATTTGCAGATGTACCCGACTTCTCAGGAGTCTTTCTTGAGCCAGAAGAAATATTAGAGATCAATACAAGTACAGATTTTTAATTCCTTTTTTATTAATTATCAAAAGAAATGAGTACAAGTCTTTTTAAAAAGCACCTCTCCTCTAGAATAGCACCCTGAAATTCACATTTTTCTCTACCGCAAGTCTGACTTTGGCCAAGTCATCACTTTATACTTAAGTTTCCTCACCCAAAACATCATATCAATCACCTTAGAAGGTAATGAAAACCAAATCATGACTAAGGATTTAAGAGGATAAATAAGTTTATTTATTTATTTATTTTTTATTAAGATAACATTGATATACAATCACAAGAGGGACATTGTGGTTACTAGATTCCCTCCATTATCAAGTCCCCACACACCCCATTACAGTCACTGTCCACCAGCATAGTAAGATGCCATAGAATCACTACTTGTCTTCTCTGTGCTATACTGCCTTCCCTGTGCCCCGCCCACACGTTATGTGTGCTAATCATAATGCCCCTTAATCCCCTTCTCCCTCGCTTCCCATCACCTTCCCCAGTCCCTTTCCCTTTGGTAACCATTAGTCTATTCTGGGGTTCTGTGAGTCTGCTGCTGTTTTGTTCCTTCAGTTTTTGCTTTGTTCTTATGCTCCACAGATGAGTGAAATAATTTGGTACTTGTCTTTCTCCATGCAGCTTATTTCACTAAGCATAATACCCTCTAGCTCCATCCATGTTGTTGCAAATGGTAGGATTTGTATTCTTCTAATGGCTGAATAATATTCCATTGTGTATATGTACCACCTCTTCTCTATCCATTCATCTACTGATAGACACTTAAGTTGCATCCATATCTTGGCTATTGTAAATAGTGCGGCAATAGACAAAGGGGCGCATATGTCTTTTTGAATCGGAGACCTGCATTCTTTGGGTAAATTTCTAGGAGTGGAATTCCTGGGTCAAATGGTATTACTATTTTTAGTTTTTTGAGGAACCTCCATACTGCTTTCCATAATGGATGAATAAATTTACATTCTCATCAGCAGTGTAGGAGGGTTCCCCTTTCTCCACATCCTCACCAGCATTTGTTGTTGTTTGTCTTTTGGATGTTGGCCATCCTACCTGGTCTGAGGTGATATGTCATTATGGTTTTAATTTGCATTTCTCTGATGACTAGCGATGTGGAGCATCTTTTCATGTGCCTGTTGGCCATCTGAATTTCTTCTTTGGAGAAGTGTCTGTTAAGATCCTCCATCCATTTTTTAATTGTTTTTTTTTTTCTTTGCTTCTTGGTTGTTGAGACACATGAGCTCTTTATATATTTTGGATGTCAACCCCTCATTGGATATGTAATTTATGAATATATTCTCCCATACTGTAGGATGCCTTTTTGTTCTATTGATGGTTTCCTTTGCAGTTTGTTTGTTTTTTAGTTTGATATATTCCACTTCTTCATTTTTGCTTTGTTTCCCTTTCCCGGGGAGATATGTTCATGAAAAAGTTGCTCATGTTTATATTCAAGACAGTTCTGCCTATGTTTTTTTCTAAGAGTTTTATGGTTTCATGACATACATTCAGGTCTTTGATCCATTTCAAGATTACTCCAGACAGTAATCCAGTTTCATTATCTTACATGTAACTGTTCAGTTTTGCCAACACCAGTTGTTGAAGAGGCTATCATTTTCTCACTGTATATTCATAGCTCCTTTATCATATAGTAATTGACAATATTTGCATGGGTTTATATCAGGGCTCTCTATTCAAGTCTGTTGACGTAAAGGTCTGTTCTTATGCTAGTACTAAATTGTCTTGATTACTGTGGCTTTGTAGTAGAGCTTGAAGTTGGGGAGTGTAATCCCCTGCTTTATTCTTCCTTCTCAGGATTACTTTGGCTATTTGGGGTCTTTTGTGGTTCCATATGAATTTTAGAACTATTTGTTCCAGTTCATTGAAGAATGCTGTCGGTATTTTGATAGGGATTGCACTGAATCTGTATATTACTTTAGGCAGGATGGCCATTTTGACAGTATTAATTCATCCTACCAAAGAGCATGGGATGAATTATCATTTATTAATGTCCTTATTAATTTCTCTCACGTGTTTTGTAGTTTTCAGGGTATAAGTCTTTCACTTCCTTGGTTAGGTTTATTATCAGGTATTTTATTCTTTTTGATGCAGTTGTGAATGGAATTGCTTCCCTAATTTCTCTTTCTGCTAGTTCATCATTAGTGTATAGGAATGCAACAGATTTCTGTGTATTTTGTATCCTGAAACTTTGCTGAATTCACATATTAGTTCTAGTAGTTTTGGAGTGAATTCTTTATGTTTTTTTATGTACAATATCATGTCAACTGCAAACAGTAGCAGTTTACCTTTTTCCTTACCAATCTGGATGCATTTATTTCTTTGTGTTGTCTGATTGCCAGAGCTAGGACCTCCAGAACTATGTTGAATAAAAGTGAGGAGCATGGACATCCTTGCCTTGTTCCCAACCTTAAAGGAAAAGCTTTCAGCTTCTCACTGTTAAGTATGATGCTGGCTGTGGGTTTCTCATATATGGCCTTTATTGTGTTGAGGTACTTGCCCTCTATATCTATTTTGTTGAGTTTTTATCATGAATGGTTGTTGAATTCTGTCAAATGCCTTTTTGGCATCTATGGAGATGATCATGTGATTTTTGTACTTCTTTTTATTTATATAGTGGATGATGTTGATGGATTTTTGAATGTTGTATAATCCTTGCATTCCTGGGATGAATGCCACTTGATCAAAATATATGATCCTCTTGATGTATTTTTTAATTTGGTTGGCTAATATACTGTTGGGTACTTTTGCATCTATGTTCATCAGGGATATTGGTCTGTAGTTTTCTTTTTTGTGGTGTCTTTGCCTGGTTTTGATATTAGAGTGATACTGGCTTCATAGTGTGAATTTAGAAGTATTCCTTCCTCTTCTATTTTTTTGGAAAACTTTAAGGAGAATGGGTATTTTGTCTTCTCTAAATGTATGAGAAAATTCAGTGGTAAATCCATCTCATCTGGGAATATTGATCTTGGGTAGTTTTTGATTACCAATTCAATTTCTTTGCTGGTAATTGGTGTTTTCAGATTTTCTGTTTCTTCCTGGGTCAGTCTTGGAAGGTTGTGTTTTTCTAGAAATTTGTCCATTTCTTCTAGGTTATCCAGTTTGTTAGCATATAATCTTTCATAGTATTCTCTAATAATTCTTTGTATTTCTGTGGTGTCCATAGTGATTTTTCTGTTTTCATTTCTAATTCTGTTTATGTGTATAGATTCTTTTTTTCTTGATAAGTCTGGGCATGTGTTTATCTATTTTGTTTATTTCCTCAAAGAACCAGCTCTTGCTTTCATTAATCTTTTCTATTGTTTAATTCTTCTCAATTTTATTTATTTTTTCTCTGACCTTTATTATGTCCCTCCTTGAACTAACTTTGTGCCTCATTTGTGCTTCTTTTTCCAGTTTCAATAATTCTGAATTTAGACTGTTCATTTGGGATTGTTCTTCCTTCTTTAAATAGGCTTGGATTGCTATATAGTTTCCTCTTAGAACTGCCTTTGCTGCATCCCACAGAAGTTAGGGCATTGTGCTGTTGTTTTCATTTATCTCCATATATTGCTTGATCTCTGTTTTTATTTGGCCATTGATCCATTGGTTATTTAGGAGCATGTTGTTAAGTCTCCATGTGTTTGTGAGCTTTTTTTGTTTTCTTTGTACAATTTATTTCTAGTTTCATACCTTTGTGATCTGAGAAGTTGGTTGGTAAAAGTTCCATCTTTTTGAATTTGCTGAGGCTCTTTTTGTGGCCTACTATGTGGTCTATTCTGGAAAATGTTCCCTGTGCACTTGAGAAGAATGTGTATCCTGCTGCTTTTTGGGTGGAGTGTTCTATAGAAGTGTTAGGTTCATCTGTTCTAATGTATTGTTCAGTGCCTCTTTCTCCTTACTTATTTTCTGTCTGGTTGATCTGTCCTTTGGAGTGAGTGGAGTGTTGAAGTCTCCTAAAATGAATGCATTGCATTCTATTTCCCCCCTCTAATTGTTAGTATTTGTTTCACATGTTGATGCTCCTGTGTTGTGTGTGTATATATACTTATAATGGTTATATCCTCTTGTTGGACTGACCCCTTTATAATTATGTAATGTCCTTCTTTGTCTTTTGTTATTTTGTTATGAAGTCTGTTTTGTCTGACACACGTACTGCAACAATTGTTTTTTCTCCCTATTGTCTGCATGAAATATCTTTTTCTATCCCTTCACTTTTAGTCTGTGTATGTCTTTGGGTTTGAAGTGAGTCTCTTGTACACAGAGTAGAGATGGGTCTTGCTTTTTTATCCATTTTATAACTCTACATTTTGATCGGTACATTCAATCCATTTACATTGAGGGTGATTATCAATAGATATGTACGTATTGCCATTGCAGACTTTGGATTCGTGATTACCAAAGGTTTAAGGGTAGCTTCTTTACTATCTACCTTAACTCATTTATTATGCTATTATAAACACACTCTGATGATTCTTTTTTTCTCTCCCTTCTTTTTCTCCCTTCTCCATTCCTTATATATGTGGGGTCATATCCTGTACTTTTTGTGTATCCATTGACTGATTTTGTGGGTAGCTGATTTAATTTTGCATTTGGTTCATATTTAGTTGGTCTACTTCCTTTGCTGTGGTTTTATTTTTTTCTGGTTACAGCTATTTAGCCTTAAGCTTACCTCCATCTAGAGCAGTCCCAAAATATACTGTAGAGATGGTTTATGGGAGGTAAATTCCCTCAACTTTTGCTTATCTGGATATTGTTTAATCCCTCCTTCAGATTTAAATGATAATCTTGCTAGGTAGAGTATTCTTCATTCAAGGCCCTTCTTTTTTATTGCATTGAATACATCATGCCACTCCCTTCTGGCCTGTAAGGTTTCTGCTGAGAAGTCTGATGATAGCCTGATGGGTTTTCCTTTGTACATGATCTTTTTTCTGTCTTTGTATCCTTTTAATACTCTCTTTTTGTCTTTGATCTTTGCCATTTTAATTATACATCTTGGTGTTGTCTTCCTTGGGTCCCTTGTGTTGGGAGATCTGTGCACTTCCATGGCCTGAGAGACTATTTCCTTCCCCAGATTGGGGAAGTTTTCAGCAACTACTTCTTCAAAGATACTTTCTTTCCCTTTTCCTCTCTCTTCTTCTTCTGGTACCCCTATAATGTGCATATTTTTCCATTTGGATTCATCACACAATTCTCTTAATATTCTTTCATTCCTAGAGATCCCTTTTTCTCTCTCTGCCTCAGCTTCTCTGTATTCTTGTTCCCAGATTTCTATTCCATTCACTGTCTCCTCTACCTCATCTAATCTGCTTTTAAATCCCTCCATTGTTTGTTTCATTTCAGTCATCTCCCTCCTGAATTCATCCCTTAGCTCTTGAATACTTTTCTGTAGCTCCATTATCATGCTTATGACTTTTATTTTTAATTCTTTTTCAGGAAGATTGGAGATTTCTGTGTCATCGAGCCCTCTTTCTGGTGTTTGAGGGATTTTTTACTGAACAAGCTTCTTCTGCCTTTTCATCATCCTGGAACTACAGGAGTCGTCACTGGCAAATGGCGTGGTTATCAGCTGGGAGGACAAAGCTCCTTCCTCCTTGTTGGTCCCTGTGCCTGTCTCCACTGTCTGTGCCAGTTAACCACACACAGGGAGAGGCCTCTGGGTTAATCACTTAAATTTCCATGGGCGGAGTGGACCTCGGGATGGCCTAGGGCGATGGCAGGTGTTGCAGTTGAGCAGCTTGGGTTCCTCCACATTAACAAGCCTCTTTGTGGCTCCTGGTCTTAGCACCCATCTGCGCTTGTCTGTGCTGCTCAACTGTATGGGTCTGGGTTGCTTAACCATGTGCAGGGTGAAGCCTACGTGTTAAGCTGTGTAGTTGCTGCAGGTGGGGGTGCCCTCTGGATGGTCTGCAGCAATGGCAGGTACAGCGAGTTTGCGTGTGGGTGCCGGTGGAGAGGAAGGAGCAGCAGACTGCTTATCGCAGCTGGAGGCCTTGGGGCTGCATTGCCAACCAGGGGAATAGGGTGCCTGAAGTTCCTGAAAGTTCCCAGCCTGCTGGGCTGAGTGTGCCAGCACGATTTTGTCCACCTGTTCCTTCTCCCAAGCCCTTGCCCCCCTGGCAGCCCTCTTACTGTTGAGAGGTCCCTTAAAGAGCCTGCTTTTCTTTTGTCTCAGGGAAGCCAGTTGTGGGAACCTGTTCACAGTCTTAATCTCAGGCTCTGCCTTCCAGCCCCTCCAATTTCCATAGTACAATGCAATAGGGATCTGTACTCCCAGGGTAGACCTCTAGGGCTGGGTATTTAGCAGTCTGTGCTTCCACTCCCTCCCCACTCTGATGCTTTTCCTCCCACTGGTGAGCTGGGTTGGGGGAAGTGCTCGGGTCCTGCTGGGTCACAGCTTTTTACCTTACCCTTTTCCGTGAGATGTTGATTTCTCCCAAATGTAGACTGGCTGGTGTACTGTTACTTCTGGTTACTCTTTTAGGAGTAGGTATATTTGCTGTATTTTCAAAATATGTGTGGTTTTGGGGAGGAGATTTCCACCACACTACTCATGCCACCATCTTTTTCTCTCCTCTCATCAAATAACTATGTATTTTTAAGACAGGAATAAGCTACAGATCCTAAATCCCTTTACTATGGCAAAGGCAATACAAATGACTTTCTCTTCACATCTTTGACCTACAGTTTCTTCACCCCTAAAATGTAGGAACCAGTTAAATGATCTATTGGGTTCAGTGTGGTGTTAAAATTCTATTATCATGCTATCCTATTATCCAGAGAATTATGTCCAGAAACGAAAGAAAAGAGCAGACGACAAACATAAATAATCTATCCATAGTAAACACCTCTAAAACATTTCCAATTTAGCTTCTTCAATAAGAAAGCGTAATCTCAGAGAGTCTTAGTTGGTGGTAGAAAGGTACTCTGACACAGTCTGACCTAGGCCCAAGGTCAAAGAATTAATGTAGTCATAACTACAGCAAAGTAAACATGGTGGCAGAGGGAATCATTTAGAGTAGATTGAAAATGAATTTGGTATTTTCCCCCCTCTGGTTTTATTCAAACCAATAGAAGAACTACTCCCAAGGCAATTTTGGAAATGTATTTAATAATGAAATATCAAAGTAAATACTTTGGAAATGTATTTAATAATGAAATATCAAAGTAAACACAGCATGAAGCATTTCTCTAGGCCATTTATAGGCTTGTTGGGTGGCTGAAAGGGCTTCCAGTGTATTTGAGATGTGTAGAAATGGCTTATCACAATGAAGTATCTAATGGTGTATCTACTGAAGCATTTAATCTGACTCTTGGTGGGTGAAGATATCAAGTACATCCTGCTAAAGTGCTGAGACTTGCAGGAGATAGGATAATGGCTGCTGTAGGTGGGAGTCCCTAGGCTCACCCTGTGGCTTGTTGATAACCTCAACTTGTCAAAGTTATAATCTGTCACCAGGTATTTTGAATTAGAACATCAGACATTTCATCAATATTTGACAATCCACACCGAGCAAAGAAAGCAATACAGTGTCAAGCAAAGGATTTAATTTAATGAGCTGGCCATAAACCTGTCATGGGTTGTTTTTTCCTAGCTTCTTTTCTTTCACCACTTCCCAAGCCAAATCCCACCAAATACACAGGGTTCAACAAAATCACTCGAGTTGGGAAACAGAAATCCCAGCAGAATTCCCCACCACCTATCTGTATAACCTACTAGAGTACTGGCTGGCCAATAGGGCTTTGGTTTGGCTATTAAATAGAGATTACACTAAATGGCTTTTAGAGCTAACTATCCATTATTCTATCTCATTTTTTTCCTTGGGTAGCTAATAATTTGAAGAACCCTGAATAAGCCCAAATTTACAATTTTTGCTCAAGGAAACTTAATTTCTTTTTTCCTTTTTCCCACAAAATAGTATCTCTATGGTCCAAACAAAAACTGAAGGCACCTATTTTAGCTTTAATCCTTTAGGGAAGTACATAAAGAATGAGCCCAGGAATGGCTGCTCCTTAAACAGCAGTCATAAAGAAAAGAAGATGAAAGTTATAATTTTGAATGGAATTGTTTTCAAAGAAATTCTACATATGAATGAATCTTCTTTTCTAACCTATCTGCGTGGGTGGAAATACCATGCCAGCATCCCTGTGTTGTAAACAGGCTCATAAAAGAAGGGAATGCTGTTAAATAACTGTTCTTATTACAATGGGTTAAAAAAAAAGGCTAGTTCTGAGAAGTCTGGGAATTGAAAATTACTCCTATATACTATTACTAGTGGAAAATGTGTAAGAATAATCTATGTTCAGCTTCGCTGTTGGACATGTAATTATTAATCATATAATTATTGACCATGTAATTACCAGCAAGTTCCAGTGCAAGCAATAGAAAGGTTAAAATGTTCTTAAATGTTGGCCTCTGAGGCTGAAAAGACACATAGTGTAAAGGCCAGATATTCACTCTGATTTTCCCCACAATAGAACAACACATTCAATCAATAATTTCTGGGTGAGGCAAAGGAGAGGTGGTATATAAGGAACCCGGTTTTATAACAAGGATCTAATGAGGAGACAGAGTGGGTTGAAAGAGCAGTCTCTTTAACCAAGTGAGTGACTTAACTTTTAATCTGAAATGGACAGAAGAGTGTAGCTAAATCTAAAGTGAGAACTGAATGCCTTTCCGTGAAGTGGCCTACTCTTAGGCTTTGGTAGGATTAGATTAGTTATTTCTAAGTTCCTTCAAGTTTCTTTTTTCAGTGATTCCTGGAACTTTCAAAGCCTTATCCAAATGAAACATATGCCCAGTTTGAAGGCAAATCTACCACAGAAAAACCTCCTTTCACACCCAGTTCTGTCTTACCTCAGCCAGTTTATTCAAGATTCAGGCCTTTCAGGTTTCTGAGCTCGAATTTTCATTTCAACTGCTCTACCTCCTAGAAATACCTAATGGACTATTAAAGAATTGGCAACGAGTAAAAGAAATATTTCATAACTGGTATTTTTATTTTGGTTAGAAAAATTCACAGGTTATTTTAATTCACTGCGATAGTTCTTAGCCCATTTTAGAAGAGCAGTTGGGGCCGGAATTTTTTTTAGTTAGCTTCTCTGGACTACCTGCAATTCATTAAAAATGAATTCCCAGTTGAGCCCACAGTTAATTAACTGTTCTTTGCAAAATCCATCTGTAAAGATTCAGTATAAAATGTATTTTATTTCCCATTTTGCTTGTGATCCTAAGTTATTTGGTGCCTCTGCTTAGGCTAATCTTGACCGAATTCTCATAAAAACAAACACCACAGTGTCAGAGTGCACAACCTTTGGGCACCACAGTTGCATACCCGGGGCTAACACTGCTCTTGGGATGACACAGAGTATATGAAGCACGAAGGTACTAGGAAGAAGGGGCTTGAAGTGTATGCAGCCCCACATGTAGCTCCCGTTAATGAAGAAGGCATTCACATCCTATAATGCTGAAGTAAGAATCTCCTTCCGTATCATGTTGAAATGTTCTTTGAAGCTTCTATTTATTATATGCTTAGCATCCAGCAGCAATAAAAAAGTGTTTGTTTAGTACGAAGAGCTCCACCCACTTCACTCACACTGAGTCCTGCACTTCTGAGACCCAGAACATATGTGGAAGAGAAGGCAAAGTCAGTTAACAGAGGTAGACTGAGAATTTATTAATTATTAGTTGCCCCTCTGATTAAGTTATAGTCCAAATGATTCCATAAAGTTTCAAAAAGTTAATATTAGATATGAAAGCCCAAGAATCCCTATTAAAATGGAACCCTTTCATTGGCATTTGGTGAAGGAATGAATTGAAATAGGAAAAGAGTACTAGATTAGAAGTTAGAAGACCTGGGTCATTTACTACCTGTGGTTTCAGTCCCATCTGTTTAATGGGGCTGACACCTGCTTTACCTACTTTACAAGCTTGCTTTAAGCATCTAAATGAGGCAATGGCAAGAATGTTCTTTGTAAACAATAAAGCACTTTGTAAAAAAGTTGAATAATTCACTTTCCTGTTATGTGTACAGGAACATGGGATATATTCTTAAATTTTTATTAAAAAGTTTGAAAAGGACACAAAGATTCCTAATAAAATTTTCTACTGTTCTTATCAGAAACATAAGGAAAGGGGTAGTGAGGTAGCAGCTGCCCAAGGAATCAGACAGCAGAGAGACCAAAACCTGGCATCGGGGGAACACTGAATATTCTAAGAAAGTTCGAAGAGAAGAGATTAACAATTTTCCATAAGACCTCATTTCACTTTAATTACTAACTTTGTAACTACAAAACAGCAAAATATTCATGTAAGCAGAGCTATTTATTGGCCACCCCAGGGCACTTGTCCTTAGATTGGCCCCTTCTTGCATCTTTACAATGTTTTTGGACACCTGTGAAATTCTAAAGGCAAAAAAAAAAATGTCTGCTTGCAACCCTCTGGGGTTGCAAGTATTCATGCCTCTGGGTCTTATGAGCCCATGTTACTATTAGTTTATTAATTATTATTAATTTATTAATAAAAATTAGATTATTATCATAGGAAGAGTTAGATTAGACCACATTTGGATGGCAACGATAAACAACACATACTAAGTATTATTTTAATTTATACTAATGCACTTACGATTTATTGCTAATCCAATGAAGGGCTCCTAATTATCTTAGTGCCCCAGGCCTAGAATTACCTAAACAAGGCTAAAATAATTAAACACAAGCATCAATATGAAGTACAAACAATAGTTCAAGACAAAGTTTGGAGATAGGTAAGTTTCTCTGAGAAAGACTGGGGGAAGAAGATATCCCTTGCTTTTTACAAGGCTCAGTTCGGATTAGTCACTTTGATTTCTTTAGAAAGTTGTAAAGTCGCAAAATAGTCATGCATCTGATCCTCTAAGAAGTCACAGAGAGAAACATAAGTGAATACTTTTCTCTATATTGAATCAATTTTTACTGTAACAGGCTTAATCTGTAAAGAAGTGGGAAATAATATAGTCTAGTCAAGTGTTCATATTTATCTTCGTGTCCCCATTCTGTAGCACCCCCTCTTTCCTTACAGTAGTGATATGGGGAGGGAAGGTTTTATTTGATTTGGTCAAAGGTGAGAATCCCGGGACAATATTATCTTTTTAATAGTCTTTGGTTTGACAGAAAACACAAACCCAGAGGCCACATACCTGTCTTATCCACACATACCATCAACATCAATTGGTCTTCTACCACAGCCTCAGGCAGTTTATTCTTAGAAGTATTCTGTCCTCCAACCACTCCTGTATCCTAATGGCCCATGTTGCTTTTGACTTCTCATCTATTCCTTCCATTATCCTCTTATCTACTGTTTGTAAATAGAAATCAGCTAAACCCTACATTTCATAACAGATACGTGACTCTTTCTGACGCTCAAGTAATAAATTATTGATTGCTGCTCTGTAGTATCCAATACTAGATGATGTAAGGTATGTACGATATTCTGAAAATTTATTAAGGGAAACCTCACTGACATGATGTTGGGAGGCCTGCAGGAGAAACTCTCATGCCCACTGCTCCTCATGCATGTCAGGTCCGTTTGGAAGAAATGGACACCATACTGTTTCAGCTACTTTACCACCCAGCAGTAACAAGGAGGCTTCTCCCTTCCACCTCCACAGCCCAGCCAATGAGAGATTGTCATAACTCAGCCAATGAGAAGCCATGATCATAGGTAGAAGTCCCAGTTTACTCCAATGGACTACCTGCTTAGAACAGGCCTCCCAGTCCCACCCTTCTTCTCTAAAAGAGAGTTCCTCTCCTTTGCTCTCCAGACATGCCTATGGCTCTGCTAAAGCTTGCATGTCCTGAACTGTAATTCTCTGCTATACCCAAGTAAACCTGATTTTAAAATTACTGGCTTTAATTTTTAAGGTTAACAATGTATTTAGAGAGAGATATAAAGACAGAGACAGTGAGAAGCAGAGTTACTTAGAAGTAAATATTCAACTTAGTTATTTAGTAGCTGTGCAATTTAGTCAAATGAATGAACCTTGTTTTCTTCATTCTAAAAATGGGATAATAATAATAACTATAGGAATACTGTAGGATTAGGTACAATAATACATAAAGAATGCTTCATCATGAATGGCACAAATGCACTCGGTAAACGTTAACTATTTGAAAGTGGTGAGGACAAGAGGCAGTCCATGCAAGGCATCAAGCAGCACATCAGGCCTAAGGAAACATGAAAGAACCTGGTCCCTCCACATGCCCAACTTCCTCCTCCTTTTATATTTCAGTGTTAAAAGATGCTAGTAATTAACATGAGGAGCATAGAATCTGATGGCAAAAACACTTAAAAGGGAGTTTTTAGCACAGAAGATGAAGATTTAATCTGTTGCTATTCTGCATACTGCTAGAAATTACTTCTCAGGTTGGAAACAGCAAATTCACTAGATAGGCTGGAGTTTGCGGTCAGGCATATGACATTTTTAACAGGCATGGGGAAACAGTCGAATATGGAAACAACTAAATCCTAATTGTTGACATAACAACTTACTCCTTCGTGTAACTCTTTAGGATGGAAATATTTTTTCACTTGACAAATGCACACGACAATGACAAATGCCCTGTGTGTTTTCCATTATATGAAATTAAAGATGTGGTACCATTTCATTATAGTAATATTTCCTTTTACAATCATTTTTACTATACAGTGGTTCAGACACTTTTTCAAACAGAGAGAATATAATTAACCCCTGGGTATACACTACTTGGCTTAAGAAATAAAAACAATATAAATATAAATATAATTGAGCTCCCTACTAAAAATTATCTCATTTCTCAATTCTTCTTTTCCCTGGGCCCCAAGGTAATCACCATGCTGAATTTGGTGTCACTTAGTCACCTGGGAAGAAGTCTCAATGTTACTTTCTCTGGCCAAGATAAAAGGGTTATAAGTCTTTTATCAGTATTCAGAGCTGACTACTCCCTTCGTACCTCTGAGTAGAATTTATGATGTGGCAAGCTCTAGTAGTATCAGAATTGGGCACTTTGTAAAATAAAATCAAAAGAGGGAAAGTATACCATTTTAAGGCCACTCCAACAGTGAAACGTAATGTCCTTTTAAAGAAATTAAGTCAAGGATATTTAGAAACATGTGGAGAATAAAACTTCACAGATGTGGAAAGAATTCAGGCTTTAAGTTTCAGCAGTGCAGCAGACTTTACATGAAAACCCTCCCGCTAGATCAAATGGAAATGCTAGGAAATATTACACAAACTTTAAAAAAAGGCACAGCTAAGCTCATATAAAAGAAAAATATCAAGGTGTTAGGAATAGTGAAGCAAATAAAGCTGCCCTGGCTAATGAGTAGGCTACCCTGTGCTTACCTCAGTGGTGCATGGTTGGCTACCTCAGTAGTTGCAATCTAAGAGTTTGGTTTTTAGAGGAATGCAAAGGATAGGAGATGAGAACTTGGCTCTTGCAAGGTGGAGAATTGAAATTAAGATCCTGCATATAAAACTGGACAGGCCAAACTCTCAGTTGGGGAAAGAAAAGTTGCCCAGGAGCAAAAGAAGACAATAGACAATGAGGAAACTGATTTCTCTGTGGGGAAAATAAATCCTTTGAGAATTCATAATATGGACCTGGACAACACAGAGGATTGAATTTCTGTTACATCTGGTCTAGGATGCTACAAGTTAAGAAATTACAAAGAAGTAAGCCCTAAACCAGGAATCCGCACTGAGTGCACACAGAAATAAACCCAAAACTATCCTGGAAGAACATTCTTATATGCAGGGTGCACAGGGGTTTTACAGAAAAAGCTCCAGTAAAGATAAATTCACAATCCAAGACTTTAAACAAAAGAAAACAGTCTATACTAAGTGGATTCAGCAGCCAAAAAACAGCAGACTGAATCACCCAAGAAATTAACACAAAAGTCAGATGAGACTACTAAATAATTATGACTAAAAGAATTACCACATATTTTAAATAGTCTAAAATTCCCTAAAATTCTGTTGACTACTACAAATTCTGTGTTCTTTAACACACATTAAAAATGAAAAATGGGTGAGCAGTTATTAAGGGAAAGATTAATAACTGCATTTTGGGAGAGGATCAGGGCAAAGCCAGATACAGGAAACATTGACTTACTTGTCACTGAATTACTTTGGTACCATGTAATAACATAAAGTTGCAAATGCACTTAACAATTAGCTACTGTAGAGAAACACTGCTTCCTCTTGGAAATGTGTAAATTGACACTCTTTCTTCAAAAGTACCTGCAAAAAAATACCATGAATGTGGAGCAAACACCTACCTCTACAGGAGCTGGAGGATGCTGGCCTACACATCAAAGCTAACATGGGAGTCAGAGCATTGGGAGAGGTGGTGGTGAAGAAAAATGTTATACCATCTTTAAATTTTTTCCTATATGTAACTATTTGTGATGATTTCTAAATTGATGATAATATATTCACCATTGTCTCCTTACCTAATTTATTCTTCCGAGGCCCCCATCTAACAGGCACCTACATATACATCTCAGCATAATTTCAATATCTATTTGCTGATTATCTTTAAACAAAACAAACTTTTTGCCCAGCCACAGGCAAGCAGGCAATAAATTCTACTTAATATTTCCAGTCATTTCTTGCCACTTTCACTGCCACATGCTTATCTGGTCCCTCATCAAATATTTTGCAAGCTTACTCCACATCAGGTACTGTTGTTCTAAATGCTACATTATTGAGATGGTTTCAGAAACTATATTGCCACCTGTGCTTCCTGCTCCAGTAGAATCTTAATGATTTGACTTTCTTAAAACACATCTCACTCACCTACTGTTCAAAACCCTTCAGTGGTTCTCTGACAGAAGATAGCAGGCCAACCTTTTTATCTTAAAAGGCCCTCCAAAATCTAGCCCCAAACTAACTTTCTGAAGAGTCTCTCACCTCTCTCACAGATGTTTACCTGTGCTGATTTGGGAGGCATTATGCCCCAAATAAGTCATGTAATTTCTTCCTCCAAGACAGCCCAAATGAGTAAAAACAAAACAAAATGCAACTATATTCTATTTACAGAAAACTTACAAGAAATATAAGGATATGAAATGGTACAAAGTAAAAGAATGGAAAAAGATGTAACACTCAAACATTAATAAAAAGAAAACTAGTGTAGCTTTATTAAATCAAAGTATATGCTGTGGCAAAAAACATTACCAGAGACAAAGAAGTATACTTCACAATCAGTGGTTTTGATTCATCAGAAAGACTAACAATTCTAAATGTGTATGTGCTTAATAACATAGCTGCAAAATTGTATGAAGAGAAAATCGGCAAAATTATAAGGAAAAGTAGAATCCACAATCATGGAAAATTTTCATGCAACTTTCCAATTACCTGATAGAACAAGCAAACAAAAAAAAAGTCAGTAGAATATAAAATATTGGGTAACACAATTAATACATCTGACCTAATTAACATAGATGGTGCACTGCACCCCAAAACTATAGGATACAATTTTTATGAACTATTAATACAAATTGAGCATGTTATTAATATCTCTGATCACAGAGTAATAATGCTGTATAGTGATGAAAAATGAGTATTTAAAAGTACCCATATACTGGGAAAGAAAATAAAGGAAGGTATTTCTAAATAACCCATGTGTCAAAGAAAAATATCTAATAGAAATTAGAAATAGTCTAATGAATAATGGATCATTATGTACCAAAATATATATGATCAACCACAGCTGGGCTTGGGTGAAAATTTACAGGTTTAAGTACATATTTTAGATAAGAAAAATGCTGAAAATCATTAATCCAATTATTCATCTCAAAAACTTAGGAAAACTTAGAAAAATAAGGCAAATTAAGCCCCCATAGTAGTACACAAGAGGAAGTATAGAAGTCAGAACAGCTCTCCACCTATTTACAAATAGAAACCAAGCGTATAATTATGTTTTTTTTTATTATCAAATGTACATCACAGTGGTTCAACATTTCCCCTCCCTCTCCCCCCGACCCAGCCCGCTCCCATCCCCTCCCCCTTGGTAACCACTGGTCATTTCTCCTATGAGTCTAATGCTGTTTTGTTCCTCCTGTTTTGCTTTGGTTTTATATTCCACAAATAAGTGAAATCATATAGTATGTGTCTTTCTCCACCTGGCTTATTTCACTGAGCATAATACCCTCTAGATCCACAGGATGGCCATTTTGACAATTATTAATTCTTCCTATCCATGAGCATGTTATAGATTTCCATTTCTTGGTGTCTTCTTTAATTTCTCTCATGAGTGTTTTGTAGGTTTCAAGGTATAGGTCTTTGACCTCCTTTATTAGGATTACTCCTAGGTATTTTATTATTTTTGATGCAATTGTAAATGGAGTTGTTTTCCTGATTTCTCTTTCTGCTAGTTCTTCATTAGTATATAGGAATGCAGCAGATTTCTGTGTATTAATTTTATATCTAGCAACTTTGCTGAATTCAGTCATTAATTGTAATAGTTTTTTGGTGGAGTCTTTAGAGTTTTCTATGTGTCATATCATGTCATCTGCAAATAGTGAGAGTTTAACTTCTTCCTACCGATTCCGATGCCTTTTATTTCTTTGTGTTGCCTGAGTGCCGTGGCTAGGACCTCCAGCACTATGTTGAATAAAAGTGGTGAGAGTGGGCATCCTTGTGTTGTTCCCAAGCCTAGAGGAAAAGCTTTCATCATTTCACTAGTAAGTATGATGTTGGCTGTGGGTGTGTCGTATATGGCTTTTATTTGGGTGAGGTACATACCCTCTATTCCCATTTTGTTGAGAGCTTTTATCATGAATGGATGTTGAATTCTGCTAAATGCTTTTTCAGCATCTGTGGAGACAATCATGTGGTTTTTATCCTTCTTTTTATTAATGTGGTGTATGATCTTGATTAATTTATGAATATTGTACCACCCTTGCATCCCTGGAATAAATCCCACTTGGTCATGATATATGATCTTTTTGATATATTTTTAAATTCAGTTTGCTAATATTTTGTTGAGGATTTTTGTATCTATGTTCATACCTATAATTATGTTTTCACAATTTAATTTTATAAATCAGTTAAGGAATTATTCTAATCTCACACAAATTTTCCCAGAAATAGAAAAATTAAAACTTTCCCATTTTATGAAGCCAAAATAATCCCAACACAAGAACATGCAAAGGCAGTAACAAAAAGGAGTGTCACAGGCCACTCTCACTCATGATGCATCAACCATCGATTCACACAGATGAAAAATTCCTAAGCGAATTTGTAGCAAACCAAATCCAGTGATTCGTAAAGAAGGATAATGCCTATAACAAAGCTGGATTTATTCCAGATGGCTGATATAACATTCAAAAAATAGAATGCAATGTAATAATAAAATAAAGAAAAAAACCTTATATTTATTTCAATAGATGTAAGAAAAGCATTTTATACACTCAATATTCATTCATGATTTAAAAAAAAAACTGGTAAACTAGAAATAAAAGGGACTAGTATTATTTTATTAAGGGTTTCTCAAAAACCCAAAGATGAAAAGGTTAGATTGTGAAACCATCAGGATCAGAAAAAAGATGAATGACTGCTCTCCACGTTCAATTTAATACTCCTCAGACTTCTATTTATTTAATACATATGGAAGGTGTATCTAGAACAATAAGGAGAGAAAGTAAACAGAAGGCATAATGAAAGGAAAAGAAGAAATAAAATAAGCATCATTTAGAGATGAAAAAATCCAAAAGAATCTACAGAAAATTTATTCTAATTGAGAGAAGGTAGAGAGTTGATAGTCTATTTACAAAAGTCAATTCTATTTCAATTTACGAAAACGAACTTCTTTTAAGGTATCATTTATAATAGAATAAAAAAATATCAAATTCCTAGGAATAAATCTACAAAAGATGTACAAGATGTCTCCCAAGAAAACTATAAAAAGTTACTGAAAGACATTAAAGTCTCAAATAACATTGTCTTCCGTAAACTAGAAGACTCGATACTGTAAGTGTTCTTAGATTGATCTATAGATTCAAATCAATCCCAATTAAAAAATCTGCTTGTGTGTGTGTGTGTGTGTAACCTGATACGCTTAATTTAAAAAATATATTTGAGACACTGTTGACAAGAACAAGCTGGAAGAAGCTGATCTACCTGATGTCAAAATGTGTTACAAATCAACAGTAATAAAGACAGTGTGGCCCTGATGCCAGAACAGACAAATTGAATAGAACAGGGGGCTCAAAAACATACCACACATAAATGGATACTAGGTTTGAAATAAAGGTGTCATTGCAAAGCAACGGGAAAAGATGTTCTTCAATACATTATACTGGATCAACTGGATATCCATATAAGGAAGAAAAAAAATGAAATTTAACTCCTGTAATCTATGGTGGTTTACAGATCTAAGTCTGCACAAAAAAGCAAATGAAGTTTTTCAAAGGTAATGTAATATCTTCATGAAGTTCAGGTTATAAAACATTTTAGGGCACTAAAAACAGTAAACATCATAGGAAAGATGGATAAACTGGTTTACATTAAAAATAAGAATTTGTTCATTAAAGCAGCAGCACACTCACAGACTCCAAGAATGGAGTAGCGCTTACCAAAGGGAAAGGGATTGGGGAGGATGGGTGGGAGGGGAGGATTTAAGGAGTGTTATGATCAGCACACATGATACAGGGGGGCACGGGGAAGGGCAAGTGTTGACTCTGTAGCATCTTACTATGCTGATGGACAGTGACTGTTATGGGATATGTGGTGGGGACTCGATAATAGGGAGGAATGGAGTAACCACAATGTCACCCATGTGGAACCTGAGCATAGGATTGTCTATCAATGATACCTTAATAATAATAATAACAATAAAAGATTTCTGTTCAGTAAAAGATCCCATCTTCAAGAGAATGAAGAGGCAAACCACAGAGTGGGAGAAGATAGTTACAACATTTGTAGTTGTCCAAGAGCTTAATATTTAATATACATGTCCTGAAGATATGAAGCACTTTTATAAATCAATCAGAAAAATAGACAAATTTTTTAAATGAGCAAAAAACTAGAATACATTACAAAAGAGGCATACAAATTGCCAACAAACATGAAAAGTGACTTGACCTCATTAGTTAGGGTAAGGAAAATTAAAACTACAATAATACTACACTTACCAAAATGGCTAAAATTAAAAAGACCAACAATACTAAACATTAGGGAGTATATGGAACAGCAGCAACTCATTCTCTGCTGCCGAAATGTGATTCCACTTTGGAAAATACTTTGGCATTATCTACAAAAAAAAACGATCATACATACACCCTTTGAGTGAAGTATGTGTTATATATAATATCTAACAGAAATGCACATGCAGTTTGAGTCAAGACAGGTACTAGAACTTCCTAACAGCATTATTTGTAATAGCCTGACACTAAAAAGTCTGATAATCAACAACAATAGAATGGATAAATTATGGGAGATTTCTATAATACAATACTATATAAATAGCACTAAAAATGAACAAACTATAGCTACATGCAGTGGCACATATATATATTACAAAAATCATGTTGAGTGAAGAGAAAACCAACACAAAAGAAAATATAATTTAATTTATGTATACATGTGTAGATAATGCATGTTATATTAAACATAGGTGAAACTTAGCTATGCCATTAAACTTGGGGTGGAAGCTAATCTTGGAGAGGAGAAAGCAGTAGTGTTTGTGGACAGGACAAAGAGTTATTCCAAGAATACTGAGGGGTTCTATCTAGTCTTTGGCATGTACATGGGTGTCCACTTTGACGTAATTCATTGAGATGGTGTTTTGTGCACTACAGTGTATACACATTATGCTTCATGCAGGCACACACACACAAAATTAAAAAGAAAAAAAAGACTGATAAAATTGGCCAAAGATTACAGTAGGTAGGCTCAGATGCTCATATAATTCCTATACTACTGAGTTACTTCATTTTAGCTTGTAAATAAGAGAAATTTTCCATTAAAATATTTCCTCTTATTATATTCACTAGCTACACAGAATATAGGCAAAATGGTTACTATTATTGAAAACACGAAACTGTGCTTGCACTATAGTGTTTTTCATTATCACTAGCATATTTCATGCTTCAGTTGACATTATCTTTAAAAGGAATTAGAGTATGAATAATACTGTTTCAAAGGCTTCTTCAGTTTTAAAACAAGGCTTTCTTATTTTGAATCCAAAAGTAACTAGACATGAGACAAGCACAGATTGGACCCAAAGGAATGAAGTTGTGTTCCTACTAATGATTTTGTTTAAACACACAACATGTCATATTCCAAGAACTCAAATATTTTTGTAGTGGCCACTTGAGAGCCTTATTTGGAGTTGTGTAAGATTTCTGATGGTCTTGCTTACAATTGTGTTTTTCTAAGAACTCCACTTATCATCTAAATTTCTGGAATGGAAGGAGGGAACCTGGAACAACAGACCTAAATTGGGTGGACATTTCTATGATTCCATAGCATCATCCTCTAAGGAATGCCCTTTGGAAAAGCACAGTTTTCCAGCCAACTTTTTACCCCAGGGAAACTTCTGATAGCCTTCTCCATGGTCGAATCTTAGGTAGTATACATGGTATGTATTAACCAAATAATTTGATTTACATAAAGTTGCTTAAAAAATACAGTTTTTATCCCATAGGCTCCTTCATACCTCATAATGATGGTAGGTGTTAGTCAATCCATATTGCCTTCTTTTTGCCTCCAGTTTTACTATAGCATTAAATATAAGAAGTATATAGAGGCATTATTAGTACACAATTAGTCACCCTGTAGAAATGCAAATTAAAACCGCAATAAGATATCACTTCACGTCAGTTAGAATGGCCACTAGCCAAAAGGCAAGAAACAACAAATGCTGGCGAGGATGCAGAGAAACAGGAACCCTCCTACGCTGCCGGTGGGAATGCAAACTGGTGCGACCGCTGTGGAAAACATTATGGAGGTGCCTCAAAAAACTAAATATAGAAATACCATTTGACCCAGTAATTTCACTCCTAGGAATATACACAAAGAAAGCGAAGTCCCTGATTCAAACAAACATATGCACCTCTGTTTATCGCTGCACTGTTTGCAATAGCCAAGATACAGAAGCAACCTAAGTGTTCCTCAATAGATGAATGGATAAAGAAGAGGTGGTACACATACACAATGGAATATTATTTAGCCTTAAAAAAAAAAGAAATCCTGCTATTTGCAACAACATGGATGGATCTAGAGGGTATTATGCTCAGTGAAGTAACCCAGGGGGAGAAAGACAAATACCACATGATTTCACTTATTTGTGGAATATAAAAACTAAACAAAACAAAATTAACAAAACAGCATTAGATTCATAGACACTGAGACATGATTAGTGGTTACCAAGGGGGAGGGGGGTGGGCTGGGGAGGGCGAGGGAGGGGACAGTTGAACCACTGTGATGTACATTTGATAACTTAAAAAAAAAATTACCCTGTACATAAAAGGGTAAGATTAAATATTCATCCCACCCTACTCTACATTCCTTCCATCCTGTAACTTAATGAAATTACATGTTACTCATGGTACTCATGTTAACACCCTATATTGTACTCTGAATATAACCTCCTCATTCCTCCACAGATTTGTGCTTTTCCATGCAAAAATGCCCTCCTATTTCATCTCTCTACTTAAATCTGCACATTGTTCTGGAAACAGAGTATAAATTTAGGAACACTTCTTTCCCACTCCTATTGATTCCAAACTAGGACACTCAGTCCCTTACTTTGAGCTTCTCTCCACCCTGAGGAAGTAAACATCTGATCTGTAAATACAGGAAGAATAAGAAGAAGAAGAAAAAGTCCTTACATTTATTATTTCACTTAGTCCTCTGAGTTGCACTGCTATTACTGCAGATGGAGATGCCCAGGCTTAGAAAGGTTGTGTGTGGCAGATACGGCTCATTGACTACCTAATATCCATTCTCCTTCTTCATTGTATGGAGAATACTGTCTTTTTATTTTTTTCAGGGAGATGACATGTTTTGCCTTAGAAAATAGTAATTTCCTAAGTCAGCAATAACAATCCTGCTCCCTGATTTCCCGAACTCCCTTCCTTTCATGTAGAGGTGGCCATGGGACCCAGATCTGACCAATGAAACAAAAGTAAGCTGGAGATTTCTGGGGAGCTTTTCTCTTCCTGATAAGGAGAGATATGGCCAGTGCTATTCTTCAAGTCCCAACGCGACAGCTAGGAAGGACTACAGCAACTATCTTTTGACCATGAGAGAATAATTTTAAAGACCTAAAAATTCTTAGAAAACCTCTACTGGACCAATGAACTGGGTACTTTAATATATAAGAAATATAAAAACTTATTTGTCACTGTGGTAGGGATTTCTTTTATTCATAGCTAAATGTAATCCTGACACAGTGATTTTGTAAAAATGAGATAGAAAATGCAGAAGGGATCTTATAAAAGAAAAGCATGTGCATTTACTGCATCTCTACCATATGTTCAGAATTATAATGCAAATATAGAAGATAAATGAACTGATTCCTTGTTTTTAAGTGTTAGTAATACACAGTACAGCATTCATATGTGAATATGTGAATATAGTACTGGCAGATTACATAAATATTGAGGGGATTTAGAATAAAAGAATGGCCAAAATAATAGGTTAAAATCACCTAAGTAAAGGCATTCCAAGGAGTGACTTCAGAGCTAGTTCTTGATCAGGAAAGTGGAATCAAATGGTAGAATACTGACAAGATTAAAGGCCATTTGATATTACATATAAAGTAGTAAAAGAAAGAATGAGGGAGCTGTGTGCATAAAAGAGACAAGCATATTTACTAGAACAAAAATTTTAATAATGAATAAAGGTTATAAACAAGGAAGATGTATGGCCTTAAAGGGACGCCAGAGGACTTCAGGTTTACTTAGATAGGTAAGTTTATATAGGTAATGTGGAATTAGTACAGTATTTACAGAAAGCCGTAAGATGGAATATTGGTTGGATCATGTCCAGCTAGGGGCCGCCTGCCATTGATCTAGAAGGATGTGAGTGGGGTGAAACTAAAAGTGACAATTAAAATGGAGAACGAATCTACAGGACTTGGAGTTACTGAGTATGGAAAGGAGAGAATCGAAATTACACCCGATTACCACTCAATCAAAAACTTCAGAAGAAGAAATGCTGGATTTTGTTCTGAACAGCACAGATGACTTAGAAAAAAATAGAGCCTTCAGAAGAATGAGTTATTTGTGTCTCTGAGTTACTGAATGCCACCTTAAAAATAAGCTCTGCTTTAAAATAAATAGTAAAAATCCTTTCCTTTGTCTTCAGTAAACACCTGAGCATGTTATGATAATGGCTAGTCATCATCCTCCTTTACCAAGGCTACCCTCTATTTTGTCTCCATATTCATTTAACATGTGATTCTTATAAATTGAAACAGTTGAAAAACAGCTGGCTGAACTCTCTGCTTCAGTGCTTCGGATACTTTGCTTCTTGGTAAGCAATCAGTATTTTGATTCTGCTGTAGTAGTAACAGGAAATGATCTGTTAAAATCTGGATTTCTAGCTATAGATGAATGCCAGGTAAAGAGAAGAGCTAATCTCTGAACAAATTCTATAAAAACAGTTTGAGGAGTTATTTCTGGGACCACAGGGAGAGAATCCTAATTTGCTCTCAACATTAGAAAAGCAAACGCATAGTAAAAGAATATGTCATGGCGACCCCTGAATTGCAGCAGTGGAACACTTACTGCCGCAAACCAAGTAATTACGACTGTTAAGTGCTACAGCTTCAACTATACATGAGGTGAAATACCATTTCCTGAAATAAAAATTCACTGGGACAAAGGTTTCATAAACAGGTAATACACTTCTAAATTGGTCCAAGTACAATTTTGCTTATGTTCACAAAATACTAAGTTGGTTCTATTCATGAGAAAGGACAAGAGAAGACAAACAATGGAGGTGGGATTAGCCACAGAATAAAGGGAGGGTACTTTCACATAAAATTGAAAAATAAATTGGTTAATAGAACTAAGAAATAGTTTTAACCTTTTATATAAAATTGTCATGAATTATAGACATTTTCTTAGATTACGGTGTGTGTGGGGGGTGGCTTATGATTTGTCCTATTAATAAAATAAATCATTACCATAGATCATTTATACACTAATCCCTGAGACTTTCTTCTGAACCATTTTCCTCTTTCTAAGGCTTTCTGGACACCACTGCACAGAAACAGACCCAACTAAACAGCAAACCATGAGGTACAGAGAGCTTTCTGGTAGAAGGTTGGTAAACAACCTCGTAGAGCAAAAATTTCCAAACACCACACTCTAGGGAGTCGGAGAAGCGAGGAAAGCTGGAACAATGTGGGCAAGAGAAAATAATTCTTGATTTAAAAGATCCACAAAGCAAAAGTGTCCACCTAAAATCACAACTACAATGTTTTAACTTCCTTAATGCTTTAATGTAACATATATTTGCAAATGTTATCACTTTAAAAAGGTTAATTGATGAAATAAAGTAATAATCAAGAATTCAGTTAAAAATATGACATTTAATTAATTAAGAATTTTAGAACAGTAACAATTTCCTAAAACACTAGAAACATATAAAAGATCATGGCTCAACTAGTAGATTCATAAAATTTTATACTAAAAATTGATATGGTTGTGCATTAATTTGCACTAAATTAGTAGTCATAATGGCTAAAGGAACAGAAGGCATGGTGTCTAAAATTACTTTTCAAGATTTGTCTGTGTTTGAATCGTTGGAAACTTTCAAACTAGAATAAATTACAAAACATCACTTGATTCTGAACACACAAATCATCTGTTTCAAATTAACTGTTGCTACTCATACACAAACAATGATAGTCTGGATTCAAGAATAGACTTGGAAAGTGAATAACTAGCTGGTATTACAGTCTTTCTTTCCAAAATTCTACCTCCTCCACAGTGTCTTATTTTCACCTCTATCTTCCTGAACAGGAAGTCAGCTCTTTGTTCTCTTCTACACGCCAATATGTCAGATCTTACCACTCTAATTTCTGATTTGGTTGGCTAAAGACCTACTATAATGTAAGCAACTGGAAAGCAAGCTGTGCATCAGATTTATCTTGGTTTTTTTATTACATCTAATTCAATACCCAGTATCTACTAGTCTTTTTAAAGTTGAGCATTTATTAGTGTTCCTTAAACTGCTGTATTTAACAATTCTACATTTTATATAGTTTCTTGTGATAATATTTCCTCAGGTAAAAAACAATTCTGAAAGTGTCATACTTAGATAATAGGTGAAATTTACAAATTTAAACCTTATGACTGCAGTTTGTCCAATACCCAAACATATACTAATTACAAATGAATCAATGAATTTGCTCTCATTGTTTTAACTATTAAAAACACTTTTCAGTTTGTTTTTTATTCTCAGATCTTATATAGTAAGAAATATAACTACTTCAAATCTAGCATCTTTGAGTGGTTCCTATGTAAAACAGGTAAAATAAGCTCTTTTTTAATCAGCTTTACTGAGGTATAATTAACATGCAATAAACTGCACATATTTAAAGTGTGTAATTTGGTTAAGTTTTGCATACATGTATACCTGTGAAAGCAGTACCACAGTTAGGATAATGAACATTTCTATCATCCCCTGAAATAGTCTATCCCTTATTCTCCCCACTCCACATCCTACACAACCACTGATCTGCTATCACTTGAGTAGCTGCATTTTCTAGAAATTAAAAAAAAATAGCATCATATAGTATGTACATTTTTTTATGGCTTCTTTTTCTCCACATATTTTGGAAATTTATCCATGTTGCATTAACTGTCTACTCATTTTTGTTGCTCAGTAATATTCTACTATAAAGCTATATCACAATTTGTTTATACATTCTCCTATTTATCAACACTGGGTTGCTTCCAGTTTTGAGATATTACAAATAGAGAGGCTATGAACATTTAGGTACAAGTCTTTAAATGGACATATGCTTTCTTTCCTCTTGGGTAAATGCCTAGGAATGGAATGTCTGGGTCACATGGTAGGTGTATGTTTAACTTTTTAAAGAAATTACCAAATGTTTTCCAAAGTCGTTATATATTAATTACATCTTCCCCAGCAGTTTGAGGTCTGGTTCCCCCATATCTTTGACAACACTTGCAATTGTCTCTTTAATTATAGTCATTCTAATGGTTGTGAAATAGTATCTCATTGTCATCTTAATTTGCATTTTACTAATGTTTAATAAAGTTAAGTACCTTTCCATATGCTTATTTGTCAATCCTATGTCTTTGCTGGTAAAGTGACTATTCAAATCTTTTGCTCAGTTTTCACTGGATTGTCTTCTCACTGTTGTTAGAGTTCTTAATATATTCTAGATACAAATCCTTTGTTGAATATATAATTTTCACCTTTTAAAAAAAGAAATGCAACTGCTTTAGATAATTATGCTTTGTTAGTGTAGCACTTGGTCTATCTGTACTTTAACCCTTATAATAAGGGGAAGCATTATCTCTATAATCCTCATCTACCAAGTTTCCCCATGCCTAATAAGGTGGTCCACCAGCAGACATATGAAAAATAATGAAGGAGAAAACACACTGACTTTTTCAACGTTCTTATTAATCCCTCCTGATTTTAGGAGCTTCTTAGCAAATTATTAGTGGTAGGAGATAACAGACTGGATCATGTAAATGATAATTAGTTCTCTTCCTTTTCTCTTTAAAGCAAAATTTTTTAAAAGCAGTTAAAAAGTAGTAACATTATTACTTTTTATTAGATTTCTCTGTCTCTTAAACTAAACCCTGTTGTTTACATGAATGTGTTCCTTATCAGACTAAAGCAAAACACCTAAAATAGTGCCCAGTGTATACTGCTACTCTTGTTTACTTGATTCCCTCATTTTCTTTTAATTCCTATCCAGGTGTTTGGCTTCAGTCCTCTGTTCTATCCTTCCCAGCATCTCACATCTATACTTGGATTAATTTGCTGGTCCCAAATTTTTGGTTGCAGACTTTTTGGTGACCTTGTAGATCACCTACCATGCTTCTTATTCTTACTTCAAAGACAACAGTGAAAATGGCAATAAAACTCTGTGGAACTCATAGGAAGAACAGCAGAGATTTTACACAGTAAAAGTGAAACCATCTTTTTTTATAATATCCATGTGAATCAGTACTCTGCCAGAATAAAGCAAACACATATTTATTTTAGACTTTACTGTTTAAGACTTCAGCCTACCCAATAACGCAAGAACCACTGAAGAATGTTTCCCAAATGGAGCCAATCTGGGAAGTTCTATGGCTAAATAATCATCCTCAAAATATAACAGATAGAGGGGGGACAAAAAGTATACAGAATCAAATCTACTCATTTTAAACTTAAGCTCCTTTAAAATATTTTTATAGAGAGAACAATTTCGCATATTTTTAAAATTTTTATGAGACATTCTCTGGGAATGCTTGAGTGTCAGACACAAATTTCAAACTAACTCTTCTGTAAGGAGCACTAGAACTAATATAAACAGCAGATTATACTGGCAATCTCTGACCTTATACCAGGATATAGACAACCCTAGAGTTAAAAGCATTTCATGGAAGTAAATCATGATACAATTAACTATATTCCCTAAACCAGAATGGTTCTCATCAAACACCTAATGCTAAGCTTATTGTGACACTGTTTTTTAAAAGGTCCAGTATTAAAAGAATAAACTTCCTCTGAATAAAATAATAATAATAATAATACTTTTGGCCTATTAAAGACAGTATCTATTGATAAAACATAGTTTTGTTTCTAAACATGCAGTAAACCATTACTCTAATGTATGATCACTATATGAAACAATCACCTTGTTAATTGTGTATTATTTTTGTACACAAAAAATTCTTCTATACACAAAATTTATCTATCTTAAAATTTTCAGTTTAACTGGTTTTCCTTTGATATAGGAAAAATTTAATGATTGGCTTCAAATACATTTTTAATAATTAAAATATGTGAGCTTTATTTTATGTTAAAGGAAATAAAAATAGTGTGACCCAAAATTCCACTTATTAAAGTTGCAATAAAATACTCACCAACACATAAAAAAATGCAAAATAATTGATCATTTTTCAATAAAGATCCCAGATAAAATACTGACTGATAAAACAAAGATATGTTTAATGACTTTTGTTCTAAGGTCACCTTATTGAACGATACATCATGAAGTCAATAGTTGTACATCTAGGAAATTTACCAATGGAGCTCTCTTCCACTGGTGTATATATTTTAATTTGTCTCATGTGGGTGTCTCTTCCATTTTGGTGATTGGCTAGAACAGCAATCTGTATCATGAATGTGCGAGTTGGCTTCTTATGATTATCAGTTAAGGGAACATGAATCCAGCCACTTGGTTCCACCAATTCAAGTTGCTGCCAAGAAAAGAAAAGTCAGATTATGTTTTCACCCACCGAATATAATTTATTATAATGAATGCATTCTAAAGTTGACTTATAATTAACATTTTTGCTCACTAAGAGAATGACAAATATAGTAACAACCATTCCTAGTTACTGGACACTTTTCTATGGTCCATTTTTGACAGTTGCTAAACACTTTTTATGTACCATCTTAGTAGACAAAATAAAAATAAATGCATGCAGTTTTAGTGCTTATGGAACTGGACATGTATACATGTACACAGCCAGTTGAAGATCATGCTGATAACAAGCAGGCAAAGAATCTTAACATTATGTTTCCGGTATATTTTATTACAAGGACCACACCTGACACATCCAAATTCACAGAACAAAAATCAGATATGACAAAAACTGTAAGAATATTAACAAAAGAAAATCAGTCATTAAATAAACATCAGACTTTTCCTTGGAAAACAGTAAGTGATTTATCTAGTCTGGATGATAATCTAAAACCCAAAATGTAGGTTTTTAATTTCTTTCAATAAGAAATACCAGGTACTTTAAAAATTTTTTTAAATTTAATTTTAATCAAGAGTCCAAACTCTGCATCCTTAACAAGGGATGGAAAACCATAAGGCAAAAAGCAAACCTACATTTCGAAAAATTTTCCTGAAGTTATGAAGTAGTTTTTTAAAGATAAATACTGCTTTTTAAACTATCTTAATTACTGAACATATATGAACCATATGCCTCGCAGAAAATACAGGTTTATCTCATCAACACAGCCAAATGGTAGTGAGTATCAAAGAATCGCTGTCTGGATCCCATGAATTACTCTAGCAAAACAATTATATAAGCACGACTGTGTCATCTTTTCCTTCACTCCTTCCCTTCTTTTTCTTTCTTTCTTCTTTGTCTCCTTTTTCTTTTTTCTTTTTTCATTCTTTCTCTCCTTTCTTTCTTTTGGAGAAAGAGGGTAAGTAGACAAAGCAGAGATGGGGCAAAAGAAAGAGAACTGTAATCTTTAAAAAAAGGAAGTTATTTTTAAGATTGAATGACCTCCTCCTTTGAACTACAAAATGTAAGAATAAATGAATCCCTACCCCTTGTGGTATTTTTAGGCAGCAGCCTGTTATAAACTTCCATTTAGCACTAACTTAAAATGAATGAGTCAGAGGCCAAATATACCTGGTTTCTATCAGTAATCTTTTATTCATTCAGGCAACGAATACTTATTGAGTACTTCAAATGTTCAAAGTACTGTTCCAAGTACAGGTAAGCATAAATATAGCCTTGTTCCTAACCTGAAAAAAAGTTTTATTTCCAAAAGCAGGCTACATACCAGATGTGGTCCAGGGCTGCAGTCTGCTGACCCTTGACACAGGGAGTAGTTATTGATGGAGCCTATCTTCAGAAAGGTGATGTAATTTCACAAAATAGATAAGATGTCTCAGTCAGGGTAGAGTCAGGAAACATACAAGTTATTTTAAGGGAGAATTCACTAACGTGGATTCACGCTGTTAACGAGAGAAATGAAGAGGCCAAGGAGAACGCTAAGGTATCATGGACAGACAGGCGCGGTGTGAAGGCTGGGGGACAATGGAAGAGCCAGAGATTACTAAAACTCAGAGTTTATTTTAGGACAGGGATCCTATAGAGTTGAAATTCGGATCAGTGAAGAGGGAGCCATTTGGCTGGTGCTGGCATCTCTGCAGGAAGAGCCCACATGGCCGGCACACAGACCCCTGAGGAGTGGATGCCGTCTGGCTAGCAGTATTGGTATGTCCACGTGGGGCTTCTTGAGGTTGGTACCATGTTAGAAAAACTGCTTATTCTAAAAAATTCACAAATGATTAAAATGGTAAACTTTATATTATGAATATTTTACCAAAAAAAAAAAAAAACCCCACCAAAAAACTCAGGGTCTCTGTTCAAGTCGAAAAAACCCCAAGTCATAGCAATACTAGAACCCTTAAACATTGCTGGTAAAAAAGTAAGATGGTGCAGCCACTTTGCAAAATTATCTCACAGTTCCTCAAATGCCTAAACATAGTCTCCATATGACCGCGCAATTCCACCATTACATACATATCCAAAAGAAATGAAAACATGCTCACATAAAAAGTGTACACTAATGTTTGTAACAGCATTATTCATAATAGCCAAAAGACAGAAACAACCCAAATGCCCATCAGCTAATAAATGGTAAACAAAATGGGGCAGACCCATAAATGGAATATTATTTGGCAATAAAAAGAAATGAAGCACTGATCCATGCACAATATAGAAGAACCTTGAAAATAAGTGAAAACAGCCAGTCACAAAAGACTGCACTTTATATGATTCCACTTATGTGGATGTCCAGAGTAGGTAAATCTATAGAGACAAAAGGTAGTTTGGTAGTTGCTTAGGGCTGGATAGTTCTTGGGGAGGATGGAGGATGGGAAGTGACTACTAATTGGTACAGGTTTCTTTTGGAGGTGATAAAAAACTATCTGCCATATATGGATATCTTAGCATATGGCCCAAAACTCATAGATGCTGAAGAAGAAAGCATTGGGAAAGTTCCACCTAAATCAGAGGTAGATGGGACCTTACCAAACTGCAATACAGCCTTGATGCAGAGACTGAGAGGAGTAAAGCTGCTCAACCACCTGCCTTCCAAGGGAAAAAGCAAACTCTCTGAAGAAAGAAAATACCATCCAGAGCAGCCCTGTCCTACAGAAAAACAGTGTGGGCCACACATGTGAACCAAATATGTAATTTTAAACTTCCTAAAATGTAGTTATTAAAAAAGCTGTTTCTGAGCTTCTCTCCAAATCCTAACACCTATTCTGTCTCTCTCTGAGCTTATTTCCCTAAGAAAACAGAAGCAATTAGAAAAAATATGCATCAGCTGTTATATAGTAAACTGCTCCAGCATCTTTATGAGGCCAGTTCTTCCCTTTGCTCAACAATCCCACCTTTTCTTTCCCCAACAAAGACTCTGCTCTCACAATAAACATTCTCTCTCCAAATCATTTTCTCTTCTCCACTATATCACTGTCATCAGCATATAGGCATGCTGTAATATTTGCAATCTTAAAAATTAAAAATAAAACCCTTACTTTAACCCTATGACCTCCTCCATCTACTGCCGCAATTTTCTGTTCCCTTTCATTGTAAAACTCCTTAAAAGTTTCTTTTCCCCTACCTGCTTTTTATCTTTATTCCTATGGAATTTTGTCCCCACCACTGAAACTGATCTCATCAAAATACCAGTGACCCCCACCTCGATTCTCTCTCGAGTGCTCTTTGGTACATTCTATTATCGTATTCTAGATTCTATCTAACACTGTGCTTGACTAAGATCTATTTATATTTAAAATTTTAAGACTTTGAAAGCTTTATATAATACTGTAGTTTAAACATAGTTTTGTACACAAAATATATAACCTGGTTTACTGAAGACAGTAAGAGAATGTTGTAAATGAGAGAGTAAATAACTGGTAACTCAGGAAAGAGACACAAATTTATAAAGATTAATAAAGTATAAGACATTAGTGCTAAGATAAATAGGATACTTGAAATTATTTGCTTAAAAATGCGTCTACCTGAGTGAGCTTGGAAGTGGATCCTTTTCCAGCTGAGCCTATGATGAGACTGCAGACCTGGACAACACCTTGACTACAGCCTTCTAAGATCCTTACCAGAAGATGCAGCTAAGCTACACCTAGATTCCAGACGCACTTGAACTATGAGATAATAAACATGCGTTGTTTTAAGCCACTAAATTTGCAGTAACTTTTTTACACAGTAGTAGAAAACTAATACACAAGGGCAGCAAATGAATAATGAATACTGAAAATTATATGACAGATGAAAGTTTTGTTACTATAAAGTGTCCAGGGCTTTACCAGTGTTTATAACTAACCCAAATATATATATAACTATATAACTACTAAGGCATTGCTAGTGTTCATTTGAAATAAACACTTTTTCAAAATTTAATTTCATTTGTTGACCTTGATCTTATTTAATCAGTTTACTTATAAAATGTGTGTTTTAGGGACAACCTACATAGTAGGTATTCCATGTCCTAACAGGACTGCAACATCAGCACTACTGCCAGTCCCGAGCCAATCAAATCATTTCTGAATAGGAGTGACCTTTTCCTCAACATTCCTTCTGTGATATCAGCTACTACAGTCCAAAGTATACAATGGTGAAAACTGTATGCAAGTATAATCCATTAAAGTTTCTCTGTGAAGGTCAGGCTAGCTCCAGGATCTTTTTCTTCCTCTCAGCAACCTCTAAGTCACTACCTGCACTCTGGCTGTGATTTATTTAAAGGCAGGTACACCCCTCCCATGGAAACACTGATTACAAGTATTATTAACTTCACCATAAACAAAAGTTATATTTAAAAAAACCCAGAAGTCATTCATCAATAAACATCATGTCAAATATTAGAAAGTTGTTTACATGTCTTTTCCTATTGTCAATCACATATACCTGAAAAGTTAGTAAGAGAAGGAACCATTTGATAGCTACTTCAAGAAAACTGTTCTCTACCTCCCACGCCAACTTCCTTCTCCTCCTTCATTAACCATAGCTGCGATGTGATGAAACTACAGAATCTCAACACAACTATCAACACAGAAGCAGCAGATTCTGGAATTGAACCATCCTTTCACCTAGGAAGGAACAGAATCACTCAACAGCAGTGATGACCTACTTGTGGAAAAAGAAAGTCTAATATGATCCAACAGAAACTTCAGAAGTTCCAAATGTGTTGAAAGTAAGGATACCACAAAAACAACTTAACAAGAAAGACAGATTCTGACTTAAAGAGCTCAGCATGGAAAGCAAGCTCTTTTGCCCTCCTGAAGAAGGCAACCATCTAAGAAGGCGACTTTCAGGACAAAATCAGTCACCTTGCTATATATGGTCGAGACATTCATTTTGGACAGTAAGCTTGAAAAAGTTTCTATAGAGAGAAATTTACTTCAGAAAGAGTTCCTAGAGAGTTAAGATTATATAGCTCAAATGGTCTTAAGGTTACCTGTTTTTAAAAAGGAGGTATAACAAAAAGAGACGAACTTAGAATGTTCTATTAAGTTCCATGAACAATTCTGAATAAATTTCAAGTTAGTGTCAATTAAACACAATAATTTCATTAAAAGCCTAAAACAGTGAAGAAGTGTTAAGAAGAAATTGCAGAAAATGTTTGGACAATTAAAAACACTTCCCAAATTAACCAGACTTAAACATTAAACTTAAATTATTAAACAGAAAACCAGTAAATATAAACACAGGCATACACACATAATAAAATCATGCCTTTGTTTTGTTGTAAAAGGAAAGCCAAAAGTCTTATCTAAGTAATAAATAATTGAGAAATGATAGCAATAGAAAAAGAAAATATGTAGCACAGTGGAAAGAATGTCAGACAAGATGTCAAAAGATCAAGATGAATTTCACTTCTAGTCTGGAATTTAAGCAAATTACTTCTTCTCTAAACTATTACCTCTCCATCTATTAGGATGAATCATATGAAATTGTCATTTTTGTGAATCAAAAACAAAATTAATGTAATTTTATTTCTGCATAACTTTTATACATCCTCACAGGAATGTTGAAAGGTAATAAGTTCATTGTTGCTCATCCTTTTCTGTTTGAACCTTCTCATCCTTTCCACAGGATGCAACCTCCTTTTTGAAATGAAGCCTCTGTGACTTCACCTTCTTCAGGTGTCCCTCCTGCCTTTCTCATCTCTTCTTTGTGTCTCGGGAGACTCCTCTGTCCGTTCCTTACATGCTGTATTCCTCATTGTTCTTGGCTCTACATTAGTCTCACAACAAAGTTTTATCTACACAACTCTCATATACAATCATATCCAGACCCATAACTTGAGGTACCTCAATGGCTCTATGCTGATGATTCAAAATTTCATATCTCTTTTTCAAGAGGCAACTGCTGAAGGTACCATCCAAGGACAAGGTATCTATGGAAGGCAAGACAAGACAAAGAATCTACCATAGAGGCCACTTGAGAAAGGTCTGGACTTTAAGTGTCTCTTTTAAATTCAAGAGAATGGAGTAGACTGTGGCAGATCAACATTCCTCCTGAAAATAACTACAGGCAAAATATAAAAATCATCATTTTAGAGAGATCAGAGAGCTGCTAAAGCATACAGGACTAGAGGAGGCCAAGATTCTGGGGAGGAGAGGATCTAAGTGAGGGTGCTCGTCTCTCTGTACCCACTTTAAGCATGGGGATGGCATTTATTGATTCTGGGATGAGACAAAATGCTGAGAATTATGGTTTTTCCCAGGCAAGAGTTGCTTCTTGAAGCCAAAGAAACATGTAGAGCTATTACTAGTGGTCATTCAGAGAAGACCAAATTAGAGACTTCAAGAACTTCAAGCACACGCAGCCTATTTTCTCCTTAAAATACGTGCCACACTGTAAAGTTGCCTGAAACGGAGGATGAAGAGTAAAGATAAACAAGGTGGCAGGGGTGTGTGTGGGGGGGTATCTCTGAGTAGCAAAGCAGAGTTTCTGGCAATCTCTCAGAGCTGGAGAAATAAATACTAGAGTCTAGAACCTGCCAAGGGGAAGGACCCCAGGGAACACACCAGGCTCTTGATGGAAGCCTTGAGTGGCTATAAAGAAGTGTTAAAGAACAGACATAGATGGAACCTTATCAAAACTGCAACACAACCTCAACTCAACTCAATTCAACTTAGAGTCTCACAGGAGTAAAGCTGCTCAACCATCCACCCACCACAAGAAAAAATAGACTCTCTAGAGAAAGAAAATATCATCTAGAGCAGCACTATCCAACTGAAAAATAGTGTAGGTCACAAATGTGAGCCATATATGTAATTTTAAATTTTTTAGAAACTAAAGATAGCAGTGTGAGAAGTGAGGCAGAAATCTCCTCCCAAAACCACATATAATACAAAAATACAGCAAATACAATTATTCCTAAAAGAGTGACCAGAAGTAAGACTGCACCAGACAGTCTATAGCGGGGAAAAGATAATGGAAAATCTACATCACAGAAAAGGGTAAAGTGAAAAAAGCTGCAACCCGGTGGGTTCCAAGCACTGCCCCCCACCCCAGCTCACCAGTGGGAGGAAGAGAAACAGAGTGGGGAGGGAGTAGAAGCCCAGTACTTCTAAATACCGAGCCCTAGAAATCTACTCTGGGAGCACAAACCCACATTGCATGGTGCTCTGCAGGTTAGAGGGGTTGAAAAGCAAAGTCAGACAAATTTCAGCCCCCTATGGAGAACAGGTTCCCACAAACAACTACTCTGGGACAAAAGAAAGATAGGCACTTTGAAATACTTCCCAACAGTGAGAGGGCTGCTAAAAGAGCAAGGATTACACAGAGCTTGCTGCTCAGAAGGAACAGGTGGATAAAATCATCCCAGCACACTCAGCCCAGCAGGTTGGGAACTCTCAGAAGCTTCAGGCGCTCCATCCCCCTGGCTGGCAACACAGCTCCAAGGCCCCCCACTGTGATAAGCAGCCTGCCACTCCTTCCTCCCTGCTGGCACCTGCACACAAACCCATCGTCCTCGCCATCGTACCAGGCCAGCTGGAGGGCAGCCCTGCCTACATCAACTAGAGTGGCTTAACCCAGAAGCTGATCTATGAGCGCACAACTAACAGGCCCTGACAGTGGAAGCAGGCACAGCAGCCAGGAAGCAGAAAACAGTCTGTCCTCCGGCAGGCACCAGCGCCGCCCACCTATGACCACCACCATTGCTCCAGGCCAGCAGGAGGGCAGTACCATCTATGGAAGCTTAGGAGCTTAACTCAGAGGCTGCTCCTGCGTGCGGCTCACTGGCACTGACAGAAGAGGCTGGCACTGTGGCTGGGAAGCAGGAAAGAGTTCACTCTTTAGGGTAGGTACTGGCACTGCTTGTCTGTGACCAGCTGGGCAGCTCCAAAGAGCAGAACTTCTCGGTACTAGAGGGCACCACCTACATAAACCTAGTATTTCTCATTATCCAACAGGATGATGAAAAGGCCGAAGAACCTTGTTCAATCCTAAATCCCTGAGACACCAGAAAGAGGGCTCAGTGGCACTGAAATCACCAATCTTCCTGAAAAATAATTAAAAATAAAAGTCATAACCATGCTAATGGAGCTACAGAAAATATTCAAGAGCTAAGAGATGAATTTAGCAGGGAGACAGACACCTTGAAAAATATAGTAGCTTCAATGAAACATACAATGGAGGGATTTAAAACAGATTAAATGAGGAAGAGGAGACAGTAAATGGAATAGAAATTAGAGAACAGGAATACAAAGAAGCTGAGGCAAAGAGAGAAAAAAGGATCTCTAGGAATAAAAGAATATTAAGAGAACAGTGTGACCAATCCAAACAGAACAATATTCATATTATAGGGGTACGAGAAGAAGAGAGAGAAAAAGGGAGAGAATGTATCATTGAAGAAATAATTGATGAAAACTTCCCCAGTCTGGGGAAGGAAATAGTCTCTCAGGCCATGGAAGTCCACAGATCTCCCAACACAAGGGACCCAAGGAAGACAACACCAAGACATATAATAATTAAAACGGTAAAGATCAAAGACAAAGAGAGAGTATTAAAAGGATCCAAAGACAGAAAAAAAGATCACGTACAAAGGAAAACCCATTAGGCTATCATCAGACTTCTCAGCAGAAACCTCACAGGCCAGAAGGGAGTGGCATGATATATTCAATGCAATGAAACAGAAGGGCCTTGAACCAAGAATATTCTACCCAACAAGAGTATCATTTAAATCTGAAGGAGGGATTAAACAATATCCAGATAAGCAAAAGTTGAGGGGATTTAACTCCCACAAACCATCTCTACAGTGTATTTTAAAGGGACTGCTCTAGAAAGAAGTACTCCTAAGGCAAAATAGCTGTCACCAGAGAAAATAGAACCACAGTAAAAGAAGTAGACCAATGAATTACTAATCAAAAGCAAAATTAAATCAGCTACCCACAAAGTCAGACACGGGATACACAAAGAGTACAGGATATGAAACCTAACATATAAAGAGTGGAGAAGGAAGAAAAAGAAGGGAGAAAAAAAAAGAATCTTTAGATTGTGTTTATAATAACATAATAGCGAGTTAAGTTAGACTGTTAGATAGTAAAGAAGCTGCCCTTGAACTTTTGGTAATCACGAATCCAAAGTCTGCAAAAGAAATAAGTGCATATCTATTGATAATCACCCTAAATGTAAATGGTCTAAATACACCAATCAAAAGACATATAGTTACAGAATGTATAAATAAAGCAAGACCCAGCTATATGCTGCCTACAAGAGACTTGCTTCAAACCCAAAGACATACATAGACTAAAAGTGAAGAAATAAAAAAAGATATTTCATGCAAACAATAGGGAGAAAAAAGCAGGTGTTGCAATACTTATTTCAGAAAAAATAGACTTCAAAGCAAAGAAAGTAACAAGAGACAAAGAAGGACAATACATAATGATAAAGGGGTCAGTCCAACAAGAAGATATAACCTTTATAAACATCTATGCACCCAACATAGGAGAACCCAAATATGTGCAACGAATACTAACAGAATTAAAGGGGGAAATACAAGGCAATACATTCATTTTAGGATATTTCAACACACCACTCACTTCAAAGCACAGATCAACCAGACAGAAAATAAGGAGACACAGGCACTGAACAACACATTAAAACAGATGGACCTAACAGACATCTACAGAACACTGCACCCAAAAGCAACAACATATACATTCTTCTCAAGTGCACATGGAACATTTTTCAGAATAGATTATATACTAGGCCACAAAAAGAGCCTCAGTAAATTCAAAAGGGTTGAAATTATACCAACCAGCCTCTCAGATCACAAAGGTATGAAACTAGAAATCAATTACTCAAAGAAAATGAAAAAGCTCACAAACATATGGGGGCTTAACAACATGCTCCTAAATAATCAATGGATCAATGGCCAAATTAAAACAAAGATCAAGCAATATGTGGGGACAAATGAAAACAACAATTCAATGCCCCAACTTTTATGTAACTCAGCAAAGGTAGTTCTAGAAGGAAAGTACATAGCAATTCAGGCCTATTTAAAGAAGGAAGAACAATCCCAAATGAGCAGTCTGAATTCACAATTAATGAAAGTGGAAAAAGAAGAACAAATGAGGTCCAAAGTCAGTAGAAGGAGGGACATAATAAAGACAAGAGAAGAAATAAATAAAATTGAGAAGAATAAAACAATAGAAAGAATTAATGAAACCAAGAGCTGGTTCTTTGAGGAAATAAACAAAATAGATAAACACCTAGCCAGACTTATCAAGAAAAAAAAGAGAGTCTACACACATAAACAGAATCAGAAATGAGAAAGGAAAAATCACTATAGACAACACTGAAATACAAAGGATAATTAGAGAATATCATGGAAAATTATATGCTAACAAACTAGATAACCTAGAAGAAACGGACAAGTTTCTAGAAGAATACAACCTTCCAATACTGACTCAGGAAGAAACAGAAAAATCTGAACAGACCAATTAGCAACAATAAAATTGAACTGGTAATCAAAAAACTACGTAAAAACAAAAGCTTCTTAGGACCAAAAGCTTGGTAGACCAGATGGCTTCACTGCTGAACTTTATCAAATGTTTAGTGAAGACCTAATTCCCATCTTCCTTAAAGATTTCCAAAAAAATAGAAGAGGAGGGAATACTTCCAAACCCATTCTATGAAGCCAGCATCACTCTAATACCAAAACCAAGAAACACTGCAAAAAAAGAAAATTATAGACCAATATCCCTGATGAACATTGTTGCAAAAATACAACAAAATATTAGCAAACCAAATTCAAAAATATATCAAAAAGGTCACATATCATGATTAAGTGGGATGTATTCCACAGCTTCAAGGATGGCACATTATTTGAAAATCTATCAACATCATCCACTACCTAAAGAAAAAGAAGGACAAAAAATCACATGATCATCTCCAAAGATGCTGAAAAAGTATTTGACAAAATTCAACATCCATTCATGATAAAAACTCTCAAGCAAATAGGCATAGAGGGCAAGTACCTCAGCATAATAAAGGCCATATATGACAAACCCATACCCAACATCATACTTAACAGTGAAAAGCTGAAAGCATTTTCTCTAAGATCGGGAACAAGACAAGGATACCCACACTCCCCACTTTTATTCAACATAGTACTGGAGGTCCCAGCCATGGCAATCAGACAACACAAAGAAATAAAAGGCAACCAGATTGGCAAGAAACAAGTTAAACTGTCATTATTTGCAGATGACATGATATTATACATAAAATACCCTAAAGAGTCTACTCCAAAACTACTAGAATATCTGAATTCAGCAAAGTTGCAGGATACAAAATTAAGACATAGAAATCTGTTGCATTCCTATATACTAATGATGAATGGGTGGAAAGAGAAATCAGGAAAATAACTCCATTCACAATTACATCAAAAAGAATAAAATACCTAGGAATAAACCTAACCAAGGAAGTGAAAGACCTATACCCTGGAAAGTACAAGACACTCTTGAGAGAAATCAAAGAAGACACCAAGAAATGGAAATACATCCCATGCTCATGGGTAGGAAGAATTAATATTGTCAAAATGTCCATCCTGCCTAAATAAAGCAATCTGAAGATTCAATGCAATCCCTATCAAAATACCAACAGCATTCTTCTATGAACTAGAACAAATAGTTCTAAAATTCATATGGAATAACAAAAGACCCTGAACAGTCAAAACAATCCTTAGAAGGAAGAATAATGTGGGGGCATTTATGCTCCCAACTTCAAGCTCTACTACAAAGCCACAATAATAAAGACAATTTGGTATTAGCACAAGAACAGACCCATAGATCAATGGAATAGAATAGAGAGTGCAGACATAAACCCACACACATATGGCCAATTAATAAATAAAGGAGCCACGGACATACAATGGACAAAGAACAGCCTCTTCAATATCCGGTGTTGGGAAAACGGGACAGCTGTATATAAATGATTGAAACTGGATTACTGTCTAACTCCATACACAAAAGTAAACTTGAAATGGATCAAAGACCTGAATGTAAGTCATGAAACCATAAAACTCTTAGAAGAAAACACAGGCAAAAATCTCTTGAATATAAACATGAGCAACTTTTTCATGAGCATATCTCCTCAGGCAAGGGAAACAAAAGCAAAAATGAACAAGTGGAATGACATCAAAATAAAAAGCTTCTGTACAGCAAAGGACACCATCAGTAGAACAAAAAGGCATCCTACAGTATGGGACAATATATTCATAAATGACATAGCCAATAAGGGGTTAATATCCAAAATATATAAATAGCTCACACACCTCAACAAACAAAAAGCAAATAACCTGATTAAAAAATTGGCAGAGGATCTGAACAGACTTCTTCTCCAAAGAGGAAATTCAGAAGGCCAACAGGCACATGAAAAGATGCTCCATATCGCTAATCATTAGGGAAATGCAAATTAAAACCACAATGAGATACCACCTCACACCAGTTAGATGGCCAACATCCAAAAGACAAGCAACAACAAATGCTGGAGAGGTTGCGGAGAAAGGGGAACCCTCCTGCACTGCTGGTGGGAATGTAAATTAGTTCAACCATTGTGGAAAGCAGTATGGAAGTTCCTCAAAAAACTAAAAATAGAAATACCATTTTACTCAGGAATTCCACTCTAAGGAATTTACCTGAAGAAAACAAGATCCCAGATTCAAAAAGACATATGCACTCCTATGTTTATCGCAGCACTATTTACAATAACCAAGAAAAAATGGAAGCAACCTAAGTGTCCATCAGTAGATGAATGGATAAAGAAGATGTGGTACATATACACAATGGAATATTATTCAGCCATAAGAACAAAACAAATCCTACCATTTGCAAAAAGATGGATGGAGCTAGAGGGTATTATGCTCAGTGTAATAAGCCAGGCAGAGAAAGAGAAGTACCAAATGATTTCACTCATATGTGGAGTATGAAAACAAAGCAAAAACTGAAGGAAGAAAACAGCAGCAGACTCACAGACTTCAAGAATGGACTAGCGGCTACTAAAGGGAAAAGGGTTGGGGAGGGAGGGTGAGAAGGAAGGGATAAGGGGATTAAGGGATGTGATTAACACACATAATAAAGTGGGGGGCACAGGGAAGGACAAGTAGTGACTCTATAGCATCTTACTATGCTGATGGACAGCGACTATTATGGGGTATGTGATGGAGTTTTGATAATAGGGGGAAATGTAGCTATCACAATGTTGCTCATGTGAAACCTGAGCATTTAAGATTATATATTAATAATACCTTAATTTAAAAAAAAGTTTTAGCAACTACATTTTAAAAAGGAAAAAGAAATTATTCAAATTAATTTTACATTTACTATATTTAAAATATTTCAACATGATCAGCATAAAAGTTAATAATGATATTTAATATTTTCTGTACCAAATCTTCAAACCCAAGCATTTTACACTTACAGTACATCTCAATTAAGAATAGCTACATTTCAATTCCACTTCTGAGAATTTATTTGAAGAAAACAAAATCTCTGATTCAAAAAGATAAATACACCCCTATGTTTACTGCTGCATTATTTACAATAGCCAAAATATGGAAGCAACCTAGGTGTCCATCAGCAGATGACTAGATAAAGAACAGGTGGTACATATAAACAACAAAATATTATCCAGCCATAAAAAACAAAGAAATCCTGCCATTTGCAACAATATGGATGGACCTAGAGGGTATTATGCCAGGTAAAATAAGCCAAGTGGAGAGAGACAAATACCATACGATTTGACTTGTTTGTGGAATATAAAAAGTAAACAAAACAAAATGAACAAAATAGCATTAGACTCAGAGACACTGAGAAGAGACTGGTGATTACCATGGGGGAGCAGTTGGGGTGAGGGGATGAGGAATAAAGGGACACAAAAATTCTCAATCATAATATAAGTTGTCACAGGGACAGTAGCACAGCATGGAGAATATAGTCAATGATTCTGTAACATCTTCCTATCTTGATAGATAACTGCACTGGTGGGGGTGAGGATTTAATGATATGGGTAACTGGTAAAACCCCTGTGTTGTATACTTGGATCTGCCAATAAGCTTGTATATAAATGATAACTTCAATTTTAAAAAATTAGCCACATTTTAAATGATTAAAAGTGTCGTGCAGCTAGTGGATACTATATTAAGCATAGATAAAGAGCTGCAAAAATAAATTTTTCCCAATGTCCAACAATCAATTAAGAATTACTATTAGCAACATGGTTAAGAAATAAGAGGCAAAGATGAAGAAAACAAATGAAAAGATAAAGAATTTCATCTGAGTTGGAATATATTTTTTAAATGGAAATTGCGGAGCTGAAAATAAAGTATCTGTAATGAAAATGTATCATATTGATTCAACAACTTATATATATCAGAAGACAAAATGATCAAATTCCTTGAAAAATACAATTTATCAAAGATTAAAAAAATTAGAAAATATGAATAGAGCTATATTAAGGAAACTGCCTCATAATTTAAAATCTATCAAAAAACTCCCAGGTTTGGATGATTTTTACCAGTCACTTCTTTCATTTAAAGAAAGAAATGCTATAAATCTTACAAAAATGCTTAGGGAACAGAAAAGGGAAAAACAATTTTACTATTTTTATGTGACCAGCATAACTTTGGTTCCTAACTTTATAAAGACACTGTACGAATGAAAAATTAAAGACCAATCTTTCCATGAAGAACAAATGAAAAATCTAGAAATATTACGTAAATCATTGAAGCAATGTATGAAAATGATACTACATCACAGCCAAGTAGGGTTTTTCCCAGGTATACAAGGTTACATTATCATTTTAAAATTGATCATTATACTTCAATTAAAAAAAAAGAATTCATCAGTGTAAACTGACTTCATTAAATGAAAAAGGGAGAAAAGTCATACTATCATTTCTTTAGATGCAAAAAAAGCATTTACCAAATTCAATACCTATTTATCATTTTAAAACTTAGCAAATAGGAAAAAAATACAATTTCCTTAATATGAAAACAGTATCTTTGAAATAAACAAATAACCTACAGCACTCATACAATGGTGAGATTTTGAAAACATTACCAATGAGATTATAAACAAAGCAAGATCATCTCTGCTATCACTTCTAGTTAACATTGTACGGAGGTCGTAAGCAGTACAATAATGCAAGGAAACTGAGGAGAGAGACGTAGGAGGAAGGAAAGAGGACGGAGGAGGATTTTAAGGGGGAAAATAGCATTATCTGTAAATTATATGACTGAATGTCTAAAAGATCCAAAGAATACATTGGAATTAACAAAAATATTGGAATTAATAAAAAACTATTACAATTAATTTAAAAATTTAGCAAGGTCAACATAAAATTTTAACTAAAACAGTGTGGAATTAGTGCAAAGATAGAGTAACAGACCAATGGAACAGATCAGGGTTGGGACCCCGACTTCCACAGTCGTCTGATTGTCTTCAGGGATGGTCTCTCTGAGCAGTGCTGGTGGATGATCCGGACATCCATTTGGGGGTAAAAAACAGAACACTCTTGACTCTTACCCTTTTTGCCATAAACAAAAATCAGTTCCAGATGGATTTATATCTACATGTCAAAGGTAAAGTATCAGAAATTCTAGAAGAAAATAAAACATCTTTGTAACCTTGGATTCCATAATATTTTAATAGGACACAAAAAGCACTCATCAAACTAATACTGATTGACTATCTTAAAATTAAGAACTCTGTTCATCAAAAGCCACCATTTAGAAAATAGAAAAAATAAGCCACAGACTTGGAAATATGCCTATATCCAGCAAAGGACACCTATCTTAAATATATAAAGAACTACTACAAATCAGAGAGGTATATATACTCAACAGAAATGCATACATATACTCAAAAGTGTGTACTAAAAGGTTCATAGAACACTATTTATAATAATAACCAAACTATCCAAATACATTCCAACAGTCAAACAAATAAATTGGAATGCATTCATAAAATGGAATATCCCACAGAAATGAACAATCTACAACTACCCAACTACACAGACTCTCACAAACATGCTGACTTAAAGAAGCCACGCACAAAAACCTACATGCACAATAATTCCATCTCTGTACAGTAAAAAATACAACAAACAAAAAAGATTTTTTTAAATAGCTAGGTGAAAGCAATCTATACAGTTAGAAGTTAGAATATAGCTTGAGGGAGCATAAGAAAACATAGAGAGGGTTTCTGGATTCTTTATATGTGGTTGCTAGCTGTGCAGGTGTGTTTCAAAGGTTGTAAAAATTCCACAAGCTATTCACTTTTGATAACTGGACTTTGCTATATCAATATAAAAAGCAAAAGCAAAAAAACCCCCAAAAAACAAAAAGAAGACCCAGACCTTCCTGCTTTGTCATGCTGTGTGTCTATGATGTCTGTCTGCAGCAGCTGCAAGCATCATGTTCTCACACAACAATGTTCAAAAAGGCTTTCTCCTCTTTTAATTACAAAGGAAAATGTTTTCTAAAAGCTATCAGATTTCCCATTGGCCATGTCTGGATCACATGTTAATGCACTAGCTGAAAGGTAAGCTATAAATGGAATATCAGGCATTTTCTGTTTTTACAGTACAAAGTGGTCTCTGTTTGAGGAATGTCACATAGGTAATCAACACGACCCCCTACTCAGGATGATTATTAATGGCCTCTGAATCTGTCTTCCCTTAGCTGCTTTTGTCTTCCTGCAGTCTAAGCTCAGATTAGCAACAGAGTAATTTCATATAAATGTAAATTTGAAAAACCTTTCATTAGCTACTTATTACAGTAATAATAAATCTGTGTTCTGCAATATAGTTGACAAGGCTCTGCATAATCTAGTCTCTGCTAACCTCTTGAATGGTCCTTCATATAGATTTTAGCCATATCATCTGCAATAATGCAAAAACAAATTTACACTGTACAGAAAATTGACTCAAAGTATTCCAAAGATTGGCAAATTGACACATACACACACACAAACAAAATTATTTTAAATGTTAACCAAAATTAAATGAATTGCTTGGAAGATGAGAAAACAGAAAATGAGAAAATCAATGACTCAATGCAGGAGGTATCACAGCTAACAAATGTGAATTTAGAAAAAGAGAACAGAGAAAACAGAGAGGAAAAATAAGAAAGAACATAAGAGCACCTTCCAGAACTGAAGGACAGGTAGCTCCTCACTGATGGGATCCACTGAGCACCCAAGCACAACGAAGGAAATAATACAAACACATGCACACACAAAGCATGGTATAACATCAGGAAATTTCTGAACATCAAAGATAAGGAGATTATAAATGCTTCTAGAGAAAAATAGGTCACATGCAAAGCATCAAAAATCAAAAGTGGTTTTGTATTTCTCAACATTTATATTGAAAAGTATGAAGCAATGTGCTTAAAATTCTGATGAAAAATCATTTCCAAACTAGAATTCCATACCTAGCCAAATCATCCCTCGAGGGTAAGATTAAAATAAAGTTTTCAGTCATGCAAGGTTTCAACAATTTTACCTCCCATGTGGAGGATGCATTCCACCAAAAAAGTAAATCAAGAAAGATGAAGACCCGGGATCCAGGAAACAAGGGATCTACCAAAACAGAAAGTGAAGGAAATTCCCAAGATGATGTTGAAGGGATGACTTAACAAGATAGCCGTTAGTCTGGGTCCTCTGAGAAACAAACAACACATGAACAGGCATACCAGAAATTTATTAGGGGAAATGTCTATGAGAGAAAATGGGGAGGGAGCCAGGGGAGGCTGGAAGAGCTATCAGGCAGTGATGCAGGTCTGACCCCAGGAGAAGGAGACAGGGAAGGAAGGGAGATTGGCTGGATGCATGTTGGACTACAATGCAGTTCCAGGAAAAGTTCAGCTGGGCCACTAGGGACTCCTCAAGCCAAGCCTACCTGTCAAGAGGACTCCAGAGCTCCCAGGAATGAACCTGCTTTAGTACCCCTGCTGTGCCAGTCACTGGCTGGGGGGGCAGACTGTGGAAAGCATGGCCTTGGCACAAACAAACATAGTGCTGGATTTCAGAGAGCAGGAGCTGGGCCATCATCAATCAGTTACTCCCCCATGACAGAGATCTGAGTGGAACATTCTCATGGCTACCTCTGGTGGCTTTGTAATGTATCACTTTGGTGAGCTTAACCTGCATTTCCCAGGATTCCCTTCTTCACATGTTTCTGGTTAAATGAGACACAGAGATGTTTTCATGCAAGATTTGGAGGGCAGATGTGAAGCAGCAGCCAGTTTGGCTTTTACGCTCAAGCTGAGGTGGGCACTCTGGTGAGGCAAGCATGTTGTCGCTATCTGCTGTCTCACCGCATTGCCATGGGGTAGCAGCTGGGCCTACAATTTACTCTGCCTTATCCTGGATCTTCCTGCAGCTTCTCTGACTACTGGGATAGGTGTGTATTTGCTCTTTGATGAAGAACATCATCTTCTTCTGCAGGACACTCCCATCCCAAGGTTGGCGGCAGTGAGAACTGACGTGGATTCCAGTTCATCTGGTTCACGCTCGTGGCTTCCAGTGTGTCCTTGCTCTCCACTACTGTACATCCATCCTTACTTCTGACTCCCTGCCCCATGCACTTCAAGCTACAGTCTCAAATGGGAAAACAACATTACAGAATTTATTTAACCAATTCCTACTTGTGTAAGGTAAAGCCCCATAACAAATCTCTTATTACATACCAACACTCACCCCCTCATACTTATGCACATATATACATATATAGACACACACACACACATATATGCTACACACACACACACACACACACACACACACACACACCCTAGTGCTGTGCTTCTTTGACTGACCTTCCAACTGTCACACGGACATAGTAGCTGAACTAGAGGTCCAGCAGAGATGTTTCCAAGAAAAAAATGTAGAACTGAAAAGAGTATATATGATAGCTTCAAGAGGTGTTTCAGAATCTGCTGGAGAATTTAGGGATATATTAATAACTAATAACATTTTGAAAAGTAAGAAAACCAAGCCAAATACTAATTTCAGGAAAATAAAAGTATTCTTAAAAAAAGAAATTTAAGCATAGGACATGACATGAATTAGGTATAAATAATGCTTATGTATAATAATGGAATAATAATAATGGAAACATGCAAAAGATTTCAGCAAATATCATGAAAAACTACACTAGCAAAATGAAGAGAAGTGTCTGAGGGAAGCAATGGGATTATAGGGTTAAATCCTGATGTTTCATAGTAAGACATTATGGATCATGTCTTTAAATATAGATATGTTCACACACATTATTTAGAACTGTATATATCTATCACAGATATCTGTGTACATATGTTATTTAGAAATATGAAAACAAATACCAAAAAAAGAGGCTAAAGTTGAAGTAACTAAGAGAATTGCTCTCAAGGAGTGGAATGGGGGTGTGGGACAGGGAAGGAAGTACTATTGTTATATACAAATGCTACCACAATCCTTTCAGACTTTTAACAATGTACATGTTTTACTTTAATTAAAAAAAACCACACACAAAAATCCCCACTTTCCTTAAAAAAGTAAACTTAAAAAGTTAAACTTAAAAAATTTGAAAGTTAGTATAACTGAAAATTAAAGACTAAAACTAATCAAGTTGGAAAAAAAAAAAAAAGAGTGAGAAATCTGACCATACCAAGTTTAAACCACTTACAGATCAAAATAGTCAGCAAATGATCACTTAGGGATGCATACAGAGGTAATAAAACTGTCAAAAAAAAAAAAAAGCTAAGGAAACCTTAAAAAGTTAGGTAGCAGTTACCTTAAAGGGCAGGGAAAGGATTGTGATGGGGAAGTGAAGAGGGCATACTCCCAGCTTCAGGGACGCTCATGAAGTTCTATTTCTCACATTACATAGGTTATCTACACATAAAAACTGTGTATGTGTTGTATGGACTTTGGGGAGAGGGAAGAGCAAAGCACACAACAGGAACAACTGCAGACTCTCCACACAGTTGTATAATTTCTCATGCTATATATGAGTTTTGCTTTTTCTTAGTCCTTAATATTTCAGGTAAATTATGATGTGCTATTAAATTAGCTCTAAAATAAATGTATATTTCATTTATATTGTACACTAATTTACCGTTTATCCTAGAATAAAAATAAAACAGAATTTGTACTGCAGTAGATATAAGAAAACCTTATGCAAATATACACAAATTTATACTTTTCACATGCATGAGTCATTTTTAAGGTATAGAAAATTAAAAAGCACACCGTCACTCTAACACTGTAAATGGGAATAAATCAAAACACAGAAAAGTTAAAGATAGCCTTTAAGTATACAGGTTGGTAATTTATCTAAGGAAATAGGCTATTTGATGGCTTACTGCTGGATTATAAACCACTGAAAATTAGATGGATGAATCAGGACTTTAAGATCCCCAAGAATCAATATAAAATACTTTTTATATCAATCATTCAGCCACTAAGTAAACAACTGCTTATTTAAAAAATACAACTGAAGCAGAAGGATACATGGAGACCCAATTAACCTTGAAAAAAAGTTCAGTGTAGCAATGAAGCCTGTAAAAGGTCTTTTCACATTCAAGCTGCCTTCAAAAGGGCTGTTAAAAAGCTAAGGCAAGACCTATAAGAAGCAGGTGACAAACTCAATAGATACATTTGATTGAGAGACATCTAAAGATTTTTACTACAAGGATATCACAATTCCATGGAGGTAATGAATAGAAAGCAGAATTCCAACTATAACATAATCCTAAATACACTTTAAGGAAATGTGGAGCTCCAAAGGGGACTGGAAAGAAAGGTAATGACAATTATGTAGGAGTGAATGAAAGAGATATCCATTAATTAAAGCGAACTCCAATCAAGTTTTCTGGCATTATGATTTTTCCTTTTCTGTGAGATAACAACAGCTAACAACAACTAACATGTATGGAGCACTTACTCTTTGCCAGGCATTGTTTTTAGAACTTTACACGTACTGATTTATTCCAGCTTTGCAACAGCCCTATGAGGTACTCTATTTTCACCTTCATTTTATACACAAGAAATCTGAGGCACAGAGAAGCTGACTTTTCAAGGTTCATAGTGAGGTGGCAAGACAGGAGCTTAAACCTCAGCAGGTCACTCCAAAGCCCGTGCTCTTGGATCTTTATCAATTCAAAGATACAAATGTATATCAAATAGTTATATGTAGTCCAAACTCCCAATTTCACAAGATTATACAGAAAAAGCATACTGGAAAAGCATACTGCTACAGTACAGCCGATGAAAAAGCATTACCAGTTTTCAAGGCTTTGCTCCTTTCAGCTACCACTTACTGAGCTGCTACCATATGCCAGGCACTTAACATACATTTCTTTCAATTATCCCAACATGATTTCCCTAATTTATAACTGAGGAACCTTAAGGCCCTAGAGAGGTTATATATATAATTTTCCCAAGGGTCATCTAGTTGGGATAGGATGAGGCCAGGATTTGAAAGTAACTTCTTTGCCAAAACTCTGAACATCAAAGTAATAAAATAGTCTTAAAGTATGTCTGTCTGGAATAAAAATAAGGCAAGAGCAGATTCTGAGATGAGTACAAGTTTGAATGAATATTGACAATTCAAAAACCTATATAATCCTATGTATGCTTTAAAGAGATGTGGAACTCTGAAGGAAACCGGCAAGAAAAAAAGTAACTCAACAAGGTTAAGTCCCACAATACTCATTATTTCCTATGAGTTATGGTACCTAGAAGTAAAGCACACAAAGGAAACCAATGCAGTTCTTGTTACAGGTCTAGGCAGAGGTGAAAATACAATATGCACCTGCAGTTATACTAAAAATTAAAACACAAACATCTGTAGTATTCTCAGTAACAGAAGTTCTCAGAACAGCTTACATAGTTCTCCCAACATACACACTTGGCTTGCAAGATCTGTGATTTCCACTGGTCCTGTAATTCAGATTACAGATTTTTATAAAAGCACAAAAGGTAAAAAAAAAAAACAAAAAAAAAAACAAGCCTTATATTTACTTTCAAAAGTGTTTATCCAAATGAGATCATCTGTCTAGAAGAGCTGAACAGTGGAATTATACAAAATGGATATTTTAGAGTAAGAAGTAAAGAATTTTATTTTACATGAATTTTAAAAGCACTGGACTAACTCTACTAGTTATTGCTTAGCTATTATGATGTTTGACTTCATCTTGTTATGAATTGCTATCATTTTGAGAAAAAATGTTAACATGTTTCCTAAAACTGCAATCTGTGACAACTGAATAGGAAAAGCAAAGACATTTTTGTTCTATTCACAAGCACCAACAGCCCAGAGGGGAAATGGCACTGTGCCAGGTTGCCCAGTGAGCAATTAGGCTTCGTGGCAATCAGGAGACTAAGGCATCTCAGGCCCTTAGACACCAGCAGTTAAGGACTTGATGCTTTTACTTCCCTTCCCAGTAGGTACATGTGAGATACATCTTGTTTAGATGATAATCACTTCCATATATGGGACTGAATGGAAGGTTAAGGCAACTAATAAGAATCAAATCCAGGAGACCATGTGAGAGATTAGCAAGCACTGTCTGCCAGACCTATTGACTAAATGTAATAACTGGTCCCAGACAGACAGTAATCTCATTCTTAGAATAAACAATTTAAAAATTTGTGCAATTATTATGATATAAAAGTGCATTTTAATTGATCAAGAAACTCAGAATGAAATTCAGAGGCAAACAAACCTGAAATTATCTCTCAATGAAAAATAGCTGAAATGGGTAAAAACCTAGTTTCAGCAAAGACATGTATATATTTACTTTATTAAATTCTACACAGAAAGTTTCTAAGAAAAAAAAAATGATGTTGAACGATCCAAATAAATCCTTTGGAAGTCAGTAGTCGTCAGCTTCCATTCCACCAAATTTAAACCTGACACTCGCTGTTATCTGGTAACTGCCTTCCCTTCTTGATGTTTTGGTCTGAGTGGAAGACTGAGATTGCCAACACACCGGACTACACTGTCAAGTTTGCTGTGTCTAATATGACAGCCAGCAGAGTAATAATAAAAATAAATTGAGACTAAAAATGAAAAAATTAATCTAAAAATGCATAAATACACTTTTTAATATATTCCTTAATTAATTACATAGGGTCAATTGAAAAATTTTACTGTATCAATATTGTCAAGAAGCCACTATATTCAAGTATCTAATTTCAAGTGAAATAGAGGACAAACTTATGATACTTTATATTCATCTAGCCAAGATCCACTATACTTTACAAATATAACAGATTTTACAGGGAAAAAGTCAATATTTAAATCAATCCTTCCTCATATATATCTTCAAGAAAAGCTCATTATTTCTCACCTTCAATACTTTATAATTTCATTTAAAGTTTTCATTATCTTCTACAAGCCTTTTCTTTACTTCTTGATGTGCCAGTGACAGTCATGTAATACACATCTATGACAACTTAGCCAATGAACAGAAACCTTCACAAATTTAAAATACAAGGACCAGAAGATGTTTCACTACACTCAGAAAACACAGAGTCTTTATTCCAAGAGGAACTTCCAGTAAAAAAATGATGTGTGAACAGCAGACACTGATGTTCACACAAGCATACTGCAGACAACCCAGCAGGCGGCTTTCTGTTTTTTTTGGATTATGCTCTGGAGGTGCTGGCACAATGGAATTTCAATACCATAATTGCTTATTTCTCTGTGTATCTTTAAAATAACAGGTAAAGAAAAAAATAAACTACAAAAATAAAACAAAATGTTTGTAATTCTTCTGTTCAAAGGATGTAATTTATAACCATTACACAAATACAGAAGAAGCACAAAAGGGGGGAGCAGGGGGAAGAAATAAAGTAATGTTCCAAAGGTTCAGTTTACAAGGACCTCACACTAAGTTTTTTTTTCTCTGCAATTCTTACTAGAAACAGTATTATTTGCTAAAAATGCACTAGCTGCCAAGAGCCATGGTCCATCTAAAGCAAAATGCTTAAGATGGAAATAGAGTGTTAATACAGAGAAAAAGGCAAGGTTCTGTATACAATTTCTATAAGACCTACTTAAAAAGAGTAAGATGAGGTTTCTATATCTTTTCGACTGAAAAATAACTACAATAGATAACATACTAAAATACATTAACACTGTATTAAAACAATAAGATGTAATCAAATCTCAAACTTTCCAATTAAACCCTTTTTTTTGTTGCTGCTAAGTTATTGGGAATTCAACACTAGTCTTGGTTCACATGATAGAACAATGGGAAAATTTTCCGAATGGTTGAACACTAACCCTGACAAGTGTGGAGAGCCAACTACAATACATTATATGGTAGCATAACCTGCCACCCACGTTGCTGAGAGAACAGCTTTCAAACACATGCACTGAGCTGTAAAACCACAAAATCCCTTATTACACATTGTTTCTTACTCTAGGTGAAATATACCATCGATTCTTTCCATTATAAATCTTCTTTTATTACTATTTTTGAGACCCATTTAGCAACTTGACTATCTTTTTCTTACAATGTAAAAGACGTCTTTAAAAAAGAAAATGAAACAGGACTGTTATCACCCTCCTACGGTATTACAATGAAGGCTGATATCTGCTGCACAATTTCTCATTGCTTATTTTGGGGAACCACATTACCAAAAATTAGTTTTAAGCTGAAGTTCTTTTCTTTTTTTTTTCTTTAAAGACTAAGCCCTGATATTGGTCCACTAAGTTTCTTACAGCATTAGAAAACATTTACTTTCTTTAAGAAAGATTGATATATCGCCCTGGGGTAATTTAATAAAATACATGGTTTTCATCATAACCACCACCACCCCTCCCTCAAAAAGAGAAACAAATTGTCAAAATCTGTCACAAAGTGAGGGTTCTCTATGTCTCTTCCCAGCATCCCTCTATTCTCCCACTCTGGCAGAAACCCAAACCTATACTAAAAGACAAATAAACAAACAAAAAATGCCATTTTACATTCAAGAACGTAATGGTGTCTTAGACAATATTTGTCTTCTACTGGTAAAACATGTGAATGCAGAAGACTGCAGGGTGACACACGCTTCACCCTCACTGCAGCACCGTGCTTTGTCGAAGATGTGCTCTTACCTTTCAGAAAAGAGCTCAATGCAATGACTATCAAATCTGTACAAAAGCGTTTGAAACATCGAATAAGAAGGGCAAAAAAATTTAAAGACAGTACTTTTTGGAGTTTCAAGACAGACAGAATCAGGTCTAAAACATTTTGCCTGATTAATTTCCCTCCAAAATTCTCCCTCCTATCCTTTACACTTTCCCTCCCGCCAAACCCCGTGCACTGTGACCCACCTCCGCCCACAGTCTGCTAACTGAATGACAGCATTCCAGGACAGTTACAGGACATGACAGTTTCTTCTGGGGTTTTCACTGCAATGTTATTGGCAAAGATAATTTTATTTGTTAAGTGTTTCTGTTATATTGACAAGGTCAATTAGTCCTGGAAACTATTGGTCTTTCTGCCTGATAGCTCGGTGGACTGTTCAGGTGGGACCCTTCCCCATAACTAAATGAGCTGATTACCCTCAGAAACATGACAACACTAGTACCTAATGGGGTTCTAAGTTTACCTTTCTCCAAAATTGATGGTATATTATGGGATCAGAAACTCTACACTTTTCCCAAATTGGATTAATTTATAATTTGTGCTGCACAAATTACAGAGAGTAATTTAATTTCTATTTTGTGAAAGATTACCATAAAAACATTGAAGCTTTTTAAAAATAATAACCAGCTATTATCCCTACATTTGCTTATGGCTTATACAACTAAAGAGACTGTAACAAACCTTTAACATATAATACCTAGCACTCTTATCAAGATTTCTCCAAGAAATTTTAGTGCAGAAAGCACTACTACTCTCCCAGAAGCTATGTGGAACTAGTTTGTATTTTACTTCAAATATTCAAAAAAATCTGTAGTTGTCAAATATTATTTATTCTTTAAAAATGCAAAAGAAAAGAGTTGTCATTACTGGAATGTTGACTATGTGACAGGCAATATGAATAAGTACTTTGCAAACTTTATCTTACTTAATCATCTCAGGAATCCTATAAAACGGGCATTGTTATCCCTATTCTACATATGAGGAACCTGAGGTTTCAGAGGGGCTAAATATGTCCTCGGGTTTCACATAGCTAATAATAAGAAAAACTGAGATTTGAAGACAGATCCACCTAGTTTGCCAAACTGTGGTCTTTCAACATCATTTGGCCTAGAAATACAAGATAATCCCCCATCATCTCAGTATCACCTTGTAATAAGTGGACCACAGAATACTGCCAAGCTTCAAAATAATTCTGTAAGAATGATATCCAGAAAAAGATATGTAGAATAGAATATTACTCGGCCATAAAAAAAGAATGAAATCTTTCCATCTACGACAACATGGATGGACCTAGAGGGTATTATGCTAGATGAAATAAACTCATAGAAAGACACTATGATTTCACTTATAAATGTGGAGTCTAAAAAACAAATGAACAAACAAACAAAACTGAAACAGACTCATAAACACAGAGAACAGACTGGTGATTGCCATAGGGGAGGTAGAAGGGTGGGGATCAGTGAAATAGGTAAAGGGGGAAAAAATTAGCAAGAATGTTTGATATCTTGATCTGGGCAATGGTTACACAAATATATACACATCAAAATTCATCAAGCTGTACACTAAGATTTGTGCATTTTATTGTATGAAACTCAATATAAAAATTTTTAATAAAAAATGTTAAATGAAAAATTTTAAAAGATATGCAATCATTACTGAGCAACAACTAGAAGGAGATGAATGAATGAATAAGGGTTTTTTATAGCCACATAATTATATCAACACTAAAGTTTTTTAATAATAAGACAACATTCTAATTTTTTTCCTATCACTTCCAACCCAAACGCACTCTCACATATGTAAATGTATGTGTGATCTTCCACACACAGCCCTGTGCCATTACCTGCTCACATACACAAATTCATTCAAAGTGTCATACCCAGTAATCTCAGTTTCTGAGCCAACAGTATCGTCTATTATCCCAGGCTACAAAGAAGTGAAAAGCTATCATACTATAAGTATCAAGGTATCAATTTCTTTGCAAAGAAGGATTTCTTAAAAAGTTGAATAAAAAAAGTTGAATAACTTTTTCACATAGTAATTTTTTTAATTATCTGATCTAATGAGCCAGTTTAACATATATTCTAACAAAGATTATGATTACCTCTATTCTTGCTTTATGAATCTCAAATACAATCAGCTTGTTCAATTGTTAAGCCAAATTGCTCTAAAAGCAAATGCCTATTAACAGGAGCACACCCTGTGCATTTCTAAAATTCAGTTACTACTCTCAACCTTCCTACTATGGAAGCCTTTAGATTGGCTAGAGTGAATCTCAGGCTTCATTCGCTGCTTAGTGGAAATGTTTGTGAAAATTTTCGTGCAATTATGACAGAGTTGTTTTGAAAATATTGGCCTAGCTAAAAGTAATGGCAGTTAAGGTGTATATAAATAATATTTTTTTAAATGCCCACTTAATACCACCCTACTCTATAAATCTATTACTACAAATACTGAGTTAGTTTCAAAGAAAACATCTTGCAGTGTAAGGGGTAAGAAATAGCATACAAAGTCATCAATAGTAAGTCAACTTTGCTTATTTTTTAATAAATCAAATCAAAATAAATCCCATAAGCACACACATTTAAGAACAGCGTACAAAATCAAAGAAAGTATCCAAGTTAGTAAACTATTATTTTAGTAAAGAAAGATCTAATATTTTCACACAAAGGATCAACATGTGATTCAAGAAATTTTATGCTATTAGTTGGATCATATCAGAAAGATTTAAGTTTCTAAACTGTCCCCTTACAAAGGCACAAAATAATAATGCCACTGATATTGTAGCTTCAAAGGATTAAATCTATATACTTAATCCAATGCCAATGGAAATTTCATTCAACTAAAAAACAAAAAACTAGAAAACCTACATGGAATGCATGCTCTGTCCATCTTTGGATAATTGGTATCAAAAGGTCAAATACAACATTAAATTAAACAAAACAAAACACTTCATGCTTAGTGCTTGCCACAAGGAACTGTATTCAAGACAACCTACCTATTCTGTAATACTAGAACATGCCTTAATAAAGATAAGATACATTTATATAGCACTTTCTGACCTTGTGCAGTCATGTATGAGTAAGCATAAAGTAAGTAGCCATTATAAAACTAAAGGAAAAAGGCAGTATGTAAGGACATAACAATATTGACTGAGAAACCTACTATGTATTTGGTGTATTGTGATGTTTTTACACAGCTTATCTCATTTAACCTTCACAACCACCCAAATAAGATAGGTGCATAAACAGAGACTCAGAAAGGACAGAGAAATTACCATATACTGAAAATTTAAGAAGTGGTAATAACAAAATTGCAACTCTCATCTGACAGGCTCCAAAGCCACAACGAAAGCAGCATGTGGCAATGCAATCTAGAAACCTGTTCCCTCCTCCGGCTTGGGGCTCATCCTGCTGTCCCTCTCTGAATATAATATCTAAAACCCAGATTGCAGATTATGAAACAGACTGGGTTTTGCCCCTGTAAGCCAAGGTTAGGGAACTCTGCGTTCAATGGTGAGTACAATATGACTCTGGGGAAATAGCAGAAGGTTTCAAATGACTACAGCTTCAGGTTAAATGGAGTTCAATGAGTCATGATAATTTCATGCTACTGATAATCCTGATTTTAGTCAAAAGAAAATTTTCAAATGTGAATTCCATATTCGCCTTAGATAATATTCTCTCAACACAAGGCAACTTCATACAAATTAAGTATTTTTAAAGCCAGGAACATCTTTCAATACTCACTTATTTTCCTCAGAGAAATTATAAGAACTTTAAATGAATAAAGCTAATGTCTAACAACTAGATTTTTATAAACTGAGAATAATTTTTTATCCCTGCATTATCTTAAATGTGAAGCAGTAACCTAAATACTAAGGTATAATAGAAGGAAGATTTCTCATTCCTCGGTTTGTTCTTATTACCTAAAGTGCATCCCTTATCAGGCTTAACCTGAGCTTATCACCTTTGGGTTATGATAATAGGAAGTTTTGAGTCCCCCAGATTCTCCCAAGGTAAATTACATTCCCTTTAGTCATTATCTTCTCTTAGATCACATGCTTATACCAGAAAGTAGGGCTTCTAGGGTAGAATCAATTTAAGAACTAATCTGCCTTGGACCCTTTTCTTCAGTAAAGCTGAAACAGATGCCCCTCAGCTATCATTAAAGTAAATACAAGGGCCACTGTGGGGAAAATTAAAAAATTACACAATATTAACTGAGCACTTATGTGCCAAGTACTCAGGCAAGAGGGTGATCAAGAAAGATACTGTCCCTGTGCTAGTGGAAGCTATCAATGAATATAATATCTGTTATATTATATGTTAATATACATGCTATAAGAAACATGCTATAAAATTACTAAATAAGATTAGTGTGCAGAAATATATATATATACACTTTTATTAAGTAGGTCACTAATTTGGCCTCACAGTTCTCAGCAAAGTTAAGTATGTATCATTACTGCTTCTGACACAGCACAGACGTTCTTCTACTTACAAACAAAATTAGTTTTCACAGAGTTATCATATACTCTATTTAATCTCACATGCAAAGTTTTTACAGAAGTGACTGCTAACACCATCTATTGGTGAATAACAAGAGTTGATATACTAGCCCCTCACAACAGGTAGGATTTTTCATATCTAATCCCTAAATAGAAAGTTCTTGAGCAGAAGAATTTGTGTGTAGGTGTGTGCGTGCATGGGCATGTGTGTGTGTATTATAATAAAAACTAAAATGCTTTCCGAAATTCACCTCTGAAGGAAATTTTCCCTCTGGATCTATATAAAAGCTCACTCTGATTAAGTGGACTATATCACCAACAATACTCCTAACAGGATTACAAAAACAAATTCCAAAATTTCATGTTCTCAGTGTAGACCTATGGATTAACACTACAAAGAAATTCTATAAAAGCAAGTTTATATAATAATGCAGCAAAAGTGTAATGTATAATAGCTAAAGAACATGTACGTCCTTCAAGCAGATCCTAATTAAGAAAAAAAGAAAATAAGAAATTCAACTTTTGGAAGAATAATCTGAAGATCTAAGAAAAAGCTTTTAAGACCATTGGCATCATAGTCATTTCTTACATAAGTTTTGTGCGTAACACCTCTTCGCTATAATTTGTTAAATATAGGAAAATAAAAGTTTTCAGATTAAGTTTTGAGGTTTTAGCAATTATAATTAAAATGAATACAATACTTAGTGGACAATGAAAACAGATGCAATATTTTTTAAAAGGGTTATTCATTTTTCTGGTGAATCTCAGAGTAACTGCAATTAGAGAATAAGTCCAAGTCTACAGTCATTACTATATATGGTTATTGTAAAAAGGGACACTTGAGGTAAACAACATATATTGATTGAAACTACGTGAAATAAGAGCAAAAGCAAAAACAAGACATTTTAGTCTGAAAAACTGTCTGAAACAATTTACTGTAAGGCACTCTCTACCATCAAATAATCACAGAGTGTCTTTTCCTCAACTTCAGAGGTGTTACTGAATCTGAATATTTTAGTTATATCATAAATGACTGAAATTCAGGAAGGCAAAGAACATTAGATTATTTTAACTGGAATTTTTAATGAATTAGAATAAAGTAATACAATCTGGCCTAAACATTTTATATAATTAGAATCTATTTTCAAAGTTTCTATCTAAATACAGATAAAATAGACATCATGATACTATATATGGAAAACCCTAAAGATGCCACCAAAAACTATCAGAATTAATAAATGAATTCAGTAAAGTTGTAGGATAGAAAATCAATATACAGAAATCTGTTGCATTTTTATACACTAATAATGAACTAGCAGAAAGAGAAATTAAGAAAACAATCCCATTTACAGTTATATCAGAAAAAATAAAATACCAAGGAATAAATTGAACCAATGAGGTGAAATACCTGTAAGTTGAAAATTATTAAGACATTGATGAAATAAATTGAAGACAACACAAATAAATGGAAAGATACTCCATGCTCACATATTAGAATAACACTGTTAAAATATTCAGACTACTGAAAGCAATCTACAGATAAAATACAATCTCTACAAAAACACCAATGGCATTTTTCACAAAACTGGAATAATCCTACAATTCAGACTGAACCACAACACCGAAGAGCCAAAACAATCTCGAGAATGAAGAACAAACCTGGAGGTATTAAGCCAGCTGACTTCAAACTATACTACAAAGCTACTGTAATCAAATCAGTATGGTATTGGAACAAAAATAGACACAGATCAATGGAACAGAATAGAGTCCAGAAAAAAAAAATCCATGCTTATATCATCAATTAATATATGACAAAGGAAGCCAGAATATACAGTGGGAAAGAGAAAGTTTTCAAATAATGGTGTTGTGAAAACCAGACAGCTACATGCAAAAAAGAATGAACCTGGATCATATTCTCTTACATAATATATAAAAATAAAAATGTATTAAAGACCTGAAATCATAAAAATCCTGAAAGAAAACATAGGCAGTAAATTCTTGCTAATCTCATTTGCTTAGCAGAAAGTATGTAGTCTGAGGAAAAAAGATGGAAAAACAGAAGTTGCCAGCATGTTATAATTGTTATTTTATGTGAACTTAATATGTCAGTAAAACCCTAAGAAAACTTCTTATCCTGTGTGGTGGGCAGGGAGATGGAGAGTATATATTTTCCTTCTTTAAGATAATATTTTTAGATTGGTTTCAAATTCACAGGAAAATTGAAAGGTACAGAGATTTCCCATATACCTCCTGCCTCCCTCCACGGGCATAGCCTCCCCCATTACCAACATCCCCCACCCTAGTGGTACATTTGTTACAAATGATGAACCTACACTGTCATCATCATAATCACCCAAAGTTTACATTAGGGTTCACTCTAGGTGTTGTACATGCTATGAGTTTGGACAGATGTATCATTTAGAGAATTTTCACTGCCCTAAAAATTCTCAGTACTCCACCTATTCATTCCTTCCACCTCCTGGCAACCCCTGATGTGTTTTTCCTATCTCTGGAGTTCTGCCTTTTCCAGAACGTCACATACTTGGAATTAGACAATATGTAGCCTTTCAGGTTGGCTTCTTTCACTTAGGAATGTGCACTTAAGGTTTGTCCATGTCTTTTCATGGCCTGAAGCTCTTTGTTTTAGAACACAGTAACATTCCATTGTCTTGATGTACCACAGTTTATTAATCCATTCACCTACTGAAGAATGTCTTGGTTGCTTCCAAGTTTTGGCGATTATGAATACAGCTGCTATAAACATCCACATGCAGGATTTTCTGTGGACATATGTCTTCAACTCCTCTGAGTAAACACTAAGAAACACAATTGTTGGATCATATGATAAGAGTGTTTAGTTTTTTAAGAAGCCATCAAACTGTCTTTCAAAGTGTCGTTTTGCATTCTCACCAATAACAAATAAAAGTTCATGTTGTTCCACATCCTCACAAGCATTGGGTAATGTAAAGTTTTCCAGATTTTGGCCATTCTAATATGTGTATAGTGGTATCTCATTTTAATTTGCATTTCCCTGTTGACATATGTTGTGGCGCATCTTTTCATATGCTTATTTGCCATCTGTACATCTCCTTTGGTGAGTTGTCTGTTAAGATCTTTGACCCATATTTTAATCAGGTTGTTTTCTTATTGTTGAGTTTTAAGAGTTCTTTCTACATTTTGGGTAACACTCCTTTATCAGGTGTGCCTTTTGCAAATATTTTCTCCCAGTTTATGGCTTGTCTTCTCATTCTCTTGATATATTTTCAATCTGAGGCATGTCACTATGTGATTATTTATTTATTTGTCTATCTATTTAAGACCTAGAGCAAGAACTTATACTCTTTCATATCAAAAATAATAGAAAATTTATATAGCTACTTAGGAAATGCAATATCCTGAAACAAGATAAAAGAACTTAAGCTCAATAAAAATTGCTAAAAAGCTAATATACAATCTGAGCAATTTCCCTATGACTGCCTCAAAGTTACATACCGCTTAGTCTGAATCTAGACCTTTTCTCATCAGAAGTTCTTTTAGAGTCTCCTCTGCCTAGTGCCTCTGTTCTACTTAATTAAGCAGATCGACACTAGAGGCAGACTATTCAATCAGCTAATTATCATTCTAAGCTAACCTCAAAGTAGACAATTTGTTCAGAAAACGGTGCTGAGACAGCTGGGCTAATGTTTCTGTTTCCTACCATCAGTGCAAACACAAGAGGAAAGACCCCCAAAATCTACAAACCCGTGCTGGATGACTTTTCTTAATTCTCTCATGAAGATAAAATGACCAAAGTATTGATTAGCTTTTATTCCAGAGTTTCTACTCCAATCTTCCCAACAATCTAATTCTGAGACTTGAAGATTTTTTTCCCTTAGAAATTTCATTCTCCAAACTACACTGTTTAAAGCTCCTTATAAGATTATTAAGCAAAAGCAATCAGCAACAAGAAAAGCAAATATTTATATTTATTCCAAACTCATTAGCATTACAAGTATTGATTTTCAATAGAATAATACATCAAGGAAGTTAATTTTTAAATATATTTCAAAAATCTATCCCCTGTCATTCACCAGCTCATTTCATCCGCGCCACACTTCAATTTTTTTTTCCGAAAAACCTTAAAGAAATGTTTGCAATCTAATATTATTTTAAGGGGAAAAAAAATGGAAGGAATATGTACTGCATGCTGATTTCCAGCTACACCACTGGCTGTGTGACACTGGACAACTCATTTCACCTCTCTACATCTCATTTGTAAAATAATAGCATAGCACTCAATTAGAAGTTGATAAATAATGACCTTTTGGCCACATCCAGCCTGTGGACACACCTTGTCTGCCCTGCATGTTTTTAAAAATGGAGAAATATTACATTCAACTCCAGATGACTGATTTCTCTTTAAAAATTGTAAGACTTGCAACACTGGGCCCACATTCCCATGTGGCAACACAGACTAAAACTGAATAGAAGTTGTCCCCTTTGGATAAAGGCATGGACTTCTGGTGTTAGGTTATATACTTGACTGCTAAGCATCTAAGTTTTTGATAAAATAGATTTCCTCCAATGCGTCTTTCAGCCTTCACATTCTCACATTTAGAATGGAGCCACATAGCAAAAGGTCCATTTTTACCTAAGTCTCAGCTTTTCTTGAATATAGGAAATGAGCTTTGGAGAGATACAATGAAACAGTGAATTGTGACTGCCTAGCACAGTGTCACATACATGGAGGGTGCTTAATAAACAGTAAAGGTAACAAACACAAAAACGATGAACAGAATGACTCAAAAGCAATTCTATGATGTTTTGATTTAATTGGTCAATCCAATCCAATCAAAATTGACATGCTGATTCTTCTCTTCCTAAAGCAACATTGATGCAATCAAAATACAAGTATTTGCCTATTATTTTTTAGAGATTATTAGTTCTTCACTTACCATATGTAAAATAAGGGGCTGAGAAAAAAACAAATGTCCTGAGTGGGCTTACCTCAATTAAAATATACTTTTAACTTCTGATAAAATTTCTCAGCAGGTCACTTTCAGCAAGATTTGCTGCTTCTCTTTTTGCTGCTACTAATAAATCAGGACCATTTTATTTTTATTTTTATTTAAAAAAAATTTTTTTTAGGGCTATTTTAGTTATCAAGAATAAAGCTGTACTCAAAAGTTTCTACAGGAAGTGGGGCTTACTGAAAAGTTTATGCAGGCATAGCAACCCAGAAAAGTAAACAACCAGATAATCAGAGGTCAGTAAATGAAGAATATTGGGGACACCACCTTTGTTCAACTCTGTTTTTCTCTCTCCTAGTTGTCTGTCTCTGTCCTTGCATCTACCCTATTCATTCTACACCATCCTACCTTCTCCTGTATCTAATAGTTTATATACTTCTAACTTTAAAAAGAACTTCAGTTTACACATGGCCCTTCATCTTACCCATCCTGTCCATATCACTATCTCAATGCATCAAATCTTGCTAACTTGCCTGTTTCTTGTGAGTCACTTCTGAGAAAGGCAAAAAATTAAAAATACAACTACCATATAATCCCATAATCCCACTTGTGGGTATATACTCAAAGTAACTGAAAGTAGGGTCTCCAAGAGATATGTGCACACCCATGTTTATAGCAGCTCTTATCACAATAGCCAAGAGGTGGAAACAACCCAAGGGTCCATCAACAAATGAATGGGTATACATAATGTGATATATACATAATAGAATATTATTTAGGCTTAAAAAGGAAATAAACACTGTTACCTGATACATGTTACAACCTAGAGGACACTGTGCTAAGTGAAACAAACCAGTCACAAAAAGACAAATACTGTATGGGTCCACTTAGAAGAGACATCAAGACTGGTCAAACTCATAGAAACAGGAAGTAGAGTAGTGATTACCAGGGGCTGAGGGGAGGGAAAAATGAGGAGGAATTTTTAATATACACAGATTTTCAGTTTTGCAAGATGAAAAATTTTGGAGATCTGTTACACAACAATGTAAATATACTTAACACTACTATTGAACTGTATACTTTAAAATGGTAAGATGGTAAATTTTATGTTATGGTTTTTAATCACAAATTTTTTTTTTTTAGTGTTTGAGACAAGGAGTCAGATTGGCCCAGATAATCTTTCCGAAGCAAACTAAGTATGGGTCAGTGGTAAGCCTAGGGAATGCCGGAACACTGATTTGACCGCTGTTCAGTAACTGCTTCCTGTTTCTGACACTGTACTAGGTTCTCAGCCAGGTGCCCACCCCTGCCCTGTTCAGCTAGCCATACTCACTCCATAGGCTCTCCTTACATAAAAGGGGTTGATAATCTGTATCTCTAAAACCATGTCATTTTCACTCTTGTAAGTAGAGAGCATATTTCTATTGTAGTATATCCTACTATAGGATTAAATAAAAGGTTTTTTAACTTTGTTTTTTGTTTTCTTTACCCTTAGCTGTTAAAAGAAACAGTGCAGTTCTTCCACAACTGCTATGAAAGAACACTTGAAAAAAGTGACCTTACAGCACAATGCTCTTGAATATTGGCATTTCTACAGTTCCATTTCCTGGCACTCTTTTTTTCCATGACTCACACTCCCTGAATGAATCAAAATTCACATGTAAGCTTCTACATATACACTGATGAGTCCCAAATCTACACCTCTAACCTATACTTCTTTCCTCAGGTTCAGATCCACATACCTGACTACCCACTGAAAAACCCCTGCATTTGAAAGGACACTAGAAATCAGTGACAAAAATTAATCTCATTAGTGTAACTTTCCTTCCCATCTCCATCCCTGATGTTTCTTAACTCTGTATTCCATTTCCTATTAATGACAACATTCATCCAGTTGCCACGCCTAAGAATTCTAAATGCCCCTTCCACCTACTTGAATCCATATTCCCAGGACCCAACAGGTAGCAATTAATCACAAGTCCTTTTGATTCTACTTCAAATACATCTTGTCCTGTTGAACCTAACAGCATTTACCTGTGCCACAGACATAGGTAAATCCTCCTAATAGTCACCTGGATACTATCTACCTGGTCTTCACATTGCTCCAATCCTAGCATTCCCAAAATTTAACTTTATCAATGCTTCCTCATATAAAGTCTAAATGCCCTAGAAGTTTGGCAGTAAGCAAATTGGACTTTTACCCATATATTTTCACTGTAACGATTATATATTTATTCCCTGCAAGAATATAAACTCCTTATATATAGAGGCTGGTTCACCATTACCATCACAGTAAATGTGCTGAAGTAAGAGATTAAATACTTCTGCAGTCTCTCCTGCCACTCCCTCACACCTACCCAGCTTCCAGGCATACTACAGTACTTGCGGTTCTGTCATTCTACAGTTCTTTACGCTTCCACACCTCTATGTAAGCCGTACTCCCTTTTAGAATGCCCCCTCTTCACTTTCCACCTGAGTAGGGCTTTATATTTATCCTTAATATTCAGTTGATCACCAGATTTAGAAAAACATTTTAAACCACTGTTGCTTATAATGCTCCATTTATCCCACAGCCCCCCATATGCATTTACTAGGCTATATTGTAATTGCTGATTTATTTGACTGGCTCTTCCACTGGACTTAAAGTGCTTAAGGACAGAAATGAAACAGTGACTATCTTGGCTGTATCCCCAGGACCTAACACAGTGCCCGACACTGCACTTAGCAGGCCCTAAATAAGTATTTACTGTATAAAGTATGAATCTGTCTTGTATAGAATACCAGTCTTCACATCTCTTTAAAAATATATAGTCTGTGGTCAAACAAAAAACAAGAGATGCAAGAATTGTTCTCTCTTAAAAATATATATTATATTGTGTACAGTATATTTTAATTTTCAAAAGGAAACCTACCTTAAATGCATAGTTACCTCAACTCCATTTTGGAAATAAGTAATGTATATAATTATGAATAATTTTTTTAAATTGCATATGTTGCTTTCAGAGAAGAATAAAAGAGGATAACATTTCTGGCCTAAAAATTATGTGTATCACACTAAAACATACTATACTCACTTCAAAGATGTCCAAATACATTCAAAGTTAGTCATAAAAACTAATTTTTAAAAACATTTTCTTTTAAACCAATGAAATTCAATAGAAACTATTTTTTCCCCAAGGATTCAATAAATCAAACACTCTGTCTTATCAAACTGATTTATGTTGGTAGATACCACCTAAATCATTCTTTATATCAAGCTGTTTAAAATAGGCCCCTCATAAGAAAGTAAATGTAAGTAGATTTTTAAGATCAATGGGTAGAGTCAGAGCCTTTGTCTGCATCTTCCTACTCTACCACACACATTAATGGAACTCAAATTATAATAGTAAATGTTATTTTAACAGAAGAGCTGACTTATTAACCACTTCTGTCAAAGCACCATATATGGACTCCCATGGCCATGCTACTGATTTAAGACACAAGGTGGAGAGCCAAAAGGCTCTCCCACATGGAAAAAAGGGAAAATATCATTACAGCTCTCTTAACATTGAGGGCTTGTTTCAAGCCTCCTCTTAAAAAAGGAAAAAAATTACTTGGTAACAGCTTTATTATCTGAAGACAAAACCAAGGCTTAAAATTCACTTAAGTGCTCACTCTTGTGTTCCATCAGTATTTTATTCTTCTGTGGCCACAACTTTTAAGAAGCAAAGTGCTAACAATGAATCAAAAGGCAACTTTCACATATGCTGAAACTATTAAATTAACAAGTTGTTTTTCATAGAACTGCACAGAAATTATTTTGAGAGTTCTTACTATATGTCTAATAAACTTTAGTGTCATGTTGAAAGTACAAATATTTTTACAGTAGTTTTTTAAAAGAGAAATAATGACAAGTTAGCAAATCAAAGAGGAATCTACGTTTTCGTGGATTTTATCTGGAGATGTTTTCTACAATGTTAAAATGGTCACATCTAAGACATAGCATTCTTTGGTTCCTTGCTCTAAATGATAAAGATTTTCTTCATATATATTTCCGCATCTGAGAGCAAAGGAAAAGAACACCACTAAACCAAAGTAAAATGCTAAAATACAAAGAATCTAAAAATTTTAAAAGCAACTATATCTTTATTTGAAATTTTCTCAGCAACTTTATGAACAACATGAACATGACTTCCTGCATAAAGTAATGGCATTAAGATGAAGTATTCTAAAAAGATAATGATATAAAGACTCTGAAATGCTAAATTCTCACTTCTATATAGAAATGGTCTCTTGTATAGAACCAATAAGCTATAAACATGTTATAAAATGTTCTTAGGTTATTGGTTTCTGATTTGTGTAGGATGGATTTTGACAAGAAAGAAGAATAAACAGCATAAATAAATTCAACTCTGGTGTCAAAAATGTTGTATTTGGCCAAACCCAGTTTTAGTATCTTGTAACCACTAAGTAGAAAGTCAAGTTTCATTTCCATTTTAAGTTTCTCCTCAGATACAGAGGTTAAGATATGCATTCTAGAATAATAAAGAAGGGCCTGATCTCTTTATAGAGATTTTCAAAAGGGGTAACAAAGATCTATATATAATATCATCATAACTGAAATGAAGTAAAACATATGCTGGAAAAAGAGTAAGTTTTGATAAATAGGGTAGCCATTAGCTTGTCCCACCCTGAACTAAAATTTTTTTATTACTTCAAGTCAATAATAAAATTACATAAAATAGGTGTTTAGAGTGTTTCAAGTAAACAGATCCATAATTTCTAATAAAAAAGAAAACCTATTAAAATACTCCAATACATACTACACCCTCCAATGGGCAAGCATCCTGGAAAAATATAAAAAGATTTTGTTGGATTTTCTGCTCAGTTAAATCAGCCCTATAGCTAATGAAATGATGGCTCTAAAAGCCTCATGAAAGTTCATACTATTTTAATCATTTGTCTTAGTATCTGAGTTAGAAGAAGCAAAGATATTTTTTAATAATGTAGATCTTACAGAAGAGTAATATAATAAAACTATGATCTGTTTATCTTTCCTTTCTTGAAAAACAAAGTGACAAGATTCTTTTTTAACGTAGAAAAGAAAAAAGATAAACAGAGTAAGTCACATGTAAAGATATATAATTAAAAGATAAAGTATCCTTTACTTCATGAGCTGCAAATGCTCATTTGATTTAATATTTTAAATCAAAACTTAAAAATTACGGTTTCTTAGTGAGAAATGTGACAGAAAAGCAGTATGTACATTAAGTTTTTTAGGAAAACAACTTACATTATCACCTGGTAATATTTAGTATTACTGGTCTCACGAGGCTATGTGGTCAGTACACAGAAATATAAACACCCTTAGAATAAATTTAGAGTCTGCCTTATTCTATATGGCTAATGTTTCAGCCCTTAAAGATAAAATAGAAGAAAAGACTAGATTAAAAATATTCCACAATGGTAGGATTATCAATTAAAGTTTTCTCCAACTTAAAAATTACTTACAGACTACAAAACATATATATAATACATAAGTCTTAAAACATGTATGAAAATGTACATTTCCCAAAATACCTCAAAGAATTTTTAAATACATACTCTAGGAAAAACTAATAAAGCTAAGACTACTTGAGGTCTTGAACTCATGACTACTAGGCTGAGACTAGCAATTAAAAGACAACAGTGACATCTAGCGGGCCTTTTAAATACATACCACATACATCTTGGACCAAAACATTTTATCACTAGTGTGTCACGTAGTTCAATGTGCCTGAGGAATTATACGACAAATCTAGTTTTAAACCAAAACAAGCCGACTGCTCAAAAGGTTTCTCAATATGAGTGACCAAATTATGTGGTAAATTCAAAATGTTTAACAACTAATTTATAAGAAGTCGGTATCTCAAGTTTTTAGGTACTAAATACTGATTAAATGTATCAGATAAATGACTAAGAGAAAGGCTAGCAAAAGACCCAATATGATTATTATAATAAAATAAATTTAAAAAATTCTAAATGCAAAAGCACTGGGTGAATGAATAAACTTAGAAAAATTAATAGCTGATCGATTTCTGAATTTATTCAAACATAGCATGTATATTAACCAGTATGTTCTGTCAGACAAAATAAGAAACTTTTTTAAACTAAAAGAAAAATGCCTTATTTATGACAATTTTTCAAAAATAACTTAGTTTTCAAGAAAATTTAAAGAAACATTCTTTAAAAATAAAGGAAGATAACTGTCTGGAACAAGACCAGGTAGTCATCTCAAACAACTGATCAACTTCAAAGAAGGTCAAAAAAAGCCAACAAACAAAACATGTCCTTACTCATTTGTCAATATATAAGCAAATTTCACAAGAGTACAGTGCTGCATATAATGAGAAAACAATGAAAGTATATGTGATTTTTATTATGTAATTTCTTACTAACTCAGGGAAGAAATATAAATGTAGAGACAGAATCTCAACATAAACATAAGGCAAAGAAGAATCCAGGACACAAATTAACTGGAAGTCTTTTGAAGACCATAGGTGCTTCCAGGATCTTTCAGAACCAACTAATTTAAAAGATTTTTCATTATTATTTGAACTCAATAATTTTCTGTCAAGAAAAAATGCTAAAGCCAGGACTTTACCTGACAAGTATACAATTCAAAATCATTGAAAATACATCTGGGATGTAAATATTTTGGGACTAATAAAACTCAGTTCACAAAAGCATTGTCCTAATAGCTTTAAAATGTTATACAGAGGATACATTGTGGTATATTCAAACAGTGTACTACAACTTAGGAATAAAAAGGAAAGAAGACTAATAAATGCCACAACATGGATGAATCTTGAGAAAATCAGGCTGCATGAAAGACACCTCGATAAAAGTTACACTTCGCATACTTCCATTTATGTGACATTCTAGAATGGGCAACATTTATCTATGGAATGAATAAAAAAATAAGCAAAATCAGATTACCTCTGAGGGTAGGATGGAGATAGAGATCGGGAAGGGATATAAAGGGATTTTTCTGGGATAATACACAGATGGATGCATTTGTCAAAATGCTCCAAATAATACACTTAAGATTTATACAAAATTCATATCAATTTTAACTTAAAAAATGAACCTTAAACAAATACTAGTAAGTCCAGTTATTATATGTCATACTGAAGTAGTTGGGCAACTTATTTGAAATGCATATAAAAATTATATGGTTGATGGACAGATTATAATAAAGCAAATATATCAAAACATTAACAATTGTAGAATCTAGGAAGTAAGGATATTAGGGTTCACTATACAATTCTTTCAGCTTTTCTGTAATTTCCATAATACAATATTGGGGGAAAGAAACAATTCAATCAGAATTCAAAAGAAAATTATTTAAAAATTTGAAATGTTTTCTTAAATATTAACAATTTTCCTTTTATATATTAAAATTTTAATCTGCCTAACCTAATCTCAAATATGACTATCCTTTAAATAGCAAGAGTTATAAAACAACATACTTTTAAAAATTGGAAAGACATACCCGAATTTCTTGAAGGTTGTGAAAATTATTTCCTACTCTGACTGAGATCTTGCTTGGTGTATAGCTTTCATCAGATTTGTAGTCAGCATAAATACATAATGTCTTCACTGTTGTTTTTCTCCTAAAAGCAATATAGTAAAAACAACACATCCTTTAGAATGTTAAAAGATTGCATCCAAAACATCTGCTTTTAAAAATCACAGGTTTGCTAGAACAAGTACCTGAATCAACAATTTCCATTTCCTTTCATTTTAACAATGATGAATATGAACATGAAGAACATGTAAAAATATAGATGCTTTTATTTTTAAAGACATCTCCTATTCAGAACATGGTCAAGAACCAGATGTGAGCAAAGAAGGAACAGTTAAGCCAAAGTATGTAACTTAGAGTACAAAGAGTATTAAGGACTTGAGGCCTCTTCATTTGTAATTTAAACAAAGAAATTATTCTAACAAGCTTGGTTTTTTCTTTACCAGTTAATGAATTAATTTCCTGTGTTAAAACTTGAAAATAACTAGCTAAGTGTAAAATTAAGTCCAGCAAAGAGAAAAACAAGGCACCTTACTTAATGCAAGAAATAAAATTGTTTTTAAAGACAAGCAAAGACTATATAAAAGAAAATTAATGTCAGAAAAAAATGCCAGTGGCCAAAAAACATGAGAATATGCTCAATCTCTAATAATCAAAGAAATAGACATTATATATTATATATATAATAAATTACATATATTATATAAATTGAATAATTACATTAAAACATTAGTTTTATCATACTGGAAAATGTTAAAAGAACTGGTAATATCCAATTTGATTAGGAAAAGGTTTTTTCATGGTCAGTTATTAAATATATACAGACTTTAATGAATGATTTCAACTTCTAAGAATGCATTAAAAGACAATAACACAACTACTCAAAAATGAATGCAGAAAAATATTTACTGTCCTGTGGTTAGATTACTGAAAAATTATAAACAACCTAAATATCCATCTCAATAGGGAATCTGTTAAATAGATTATAATATATCCACTCAGTGAAATACTATACAACCGTATAAAATAATCATACAAATATTACATAGTAAAAGCAGGAAAAAAGCACATTGTAAAACAGTATATATAGGACTGCATTTTAGGGAAAAAAGTGTTAAGGCACATAAAACCTATATATATATAATTATATATATAATAAATTATATTACATATAAATTATATATAACATAAATTACATATATTACATATAAATTATATATATTATAATATATAAATATAATATATGTATGAAAAAGACCTAGAAAGAATCATACAAAAATAGCAGAAGTGACTATTTTGGTGGGGTGTAACTATGGGAGATCTTTATTTTCTCCTTTATGATTTCCATATTTTCTGAATAATTTTTTACAATAGGCATGTATTATTTTAGTCATTAGAAAAAATTAGACAATTTTGAACATCAACCAAAAAAAACCATTAAGAAGTCTATTTAAACATACTTTAAAAGTTAAGTTCCGGTATAAACTGGCACTAACTTAAAAACAATGAGCTCCTTGAACAGAAGTAGTCTGTGTCAAAAGTCAGCCTATAAAACAGCAGGGGACCTGTAGCTCTCAGTGAGCGGAGGGAACTTCTGTAGCCCAAGCTATTCATCAGAAAGGAACAGGGAAAGTTAAGGACTTTCCCTCAAATAATAAAGACAACACAAGACATAAAACACTAAATACACAGGAACTGCTGATTTTTCAAAAGATTCCAGAGGTACCAAATTGACATCTTTATCTTTCTGCTGGGCCAGGAGGGAGACCTGAGAGGAAGCAAGGGAAAAAGGAAGAATTCTGAAGGACATACAAAAGATTTCTTCCCTGGTAAGCTATAAGCAGGTAGTTTAAGGTCTTTCTTATGGAGAGACCCAAGATACAGAATTCACTCTTAAGGACTTTTTTTTTTTTAACAAAAGAAGATCTAAAGGATAAAGCTTTTTGCTCAGAACAACTTCGAAATTCAGAATAACTTTGTTACTGGAACATATAAGATAATCAGGGTGAAGTTAGAAAGGCAGAGAGTAACATCAATGACTGTAAGAACAGCAAGAGTGGTGAACAGCAAGTGAATACTCCGTGTCTGACTCAATAATGCTTTATATGTATTATTGCATTTACTCCTCAACGCTGTGGTGTAGAAACTACTATCATTTCCATTTTACTGATAAAAAAACACTGACACTTAATAACTGGCTTAAGGTTAAAAAGCTAGTAGGTGGGCACAGAGTTCAACCATGTGTCTGCCTCACATGATCATAGCTACTATCACCTTCCTATTAATTAATTGTACTTAGGTCATTCAATAGTCAGTGATACCAGTTTATAGTAATACATAGGTACTTCTCTAAATTTTATTACACCATGGCTTCTTAGCCAATGAATGGTCCATGTATCCCTAGAAATTAGGTATATAATCTAGGCTATGTACATAATTTCATTAGATTTGCAAAGGAAACTGTAACCTTACCAAAAGTTTGAGATCATTACTCTGAAAGGTACCTCCAAAGCCTTTCTTTTTTTTTTAATTTGAGTATTTTTTTTATTAAGGTATCATTGCTATACAATCTTATGAAGGTTTCACGTGAGCAACACTGTGGTTACAACATTCACCCATATTATCAAATCCCCCCCAATACCCCATTGCAGTCACTGTACACCAACATAGGATGCTATGGAGTCACTACTTGTCTTCTCCATGCTATACTGCCTTCCCCATGATCTCCACCACACCATGTGCACCAATCATAATACCCTCAATGCCCTTCTCCCTCCCTCCCCTACCCCTCCCCTTTGGTAACCGCTAGTCCCTTCTTGGAGTCTGTGAGTCTGCTGCTGTTTTGTTCCTTCAGTTTTGCTTTGTTGTTATACTCCACAAATGAGTGAACATCTTTTAAAATTATCTTTGAATTTTATCTCATAGTGAAATTTTTAAAATAATATGGCACAGAAATTCATGCTATTTGTCAAACAGTAATGGATGTGGGAAGATTAAATGCATAGATTGTAAGGCATAGTGGCTGCTACTCAAATTGCTCAAATCATCATTATACTAATCATCCCCATATACTGAATGCTTACTATATGCCAGGCATCATACTAAACTCTTAGGATAAGGTATTGTATGAAGGGAGAGGGAAATACTTCCCCATTTCTGGTGACATAACAACCTCTGTCCCCTCACCTACTACTACTCCCTTTCTGCTGAGAAAGAGCTATTGGCAGGAACAACCATTTGCTTTGTTCCTTCAGCCATAAATTTAATAGGGGCAGGCTCTACCTGGTCTAGCACTTTCATAACTGGATGGGTAAGTCTGTTTAATTCTAAGTTTCAAAATTAGGAAACATACTTGACTGCAGATATAAGCCCATTTCTCAAACATCAGCTTTGTTAGTTTCATAAGGGTGGTATTTTGGTCTCTACCTGCTGACTCTTAAATAATTTCCCTTCTGATCTGGAACCCATGAAATTGCAACACATCAGTGACAGATACTCCTAGTTGTCAACTTTACAGCCCATATTCCCTTCTTTCTTTATAACACCCAACTAAAAGACTATATCCCCCAGCTTCCTTTAAAGCTAGGTATGACCACGTGAATAAGTTATAGCCATTAAGATTTAAACCAAAAGATTGTTTGTTATAAAGAAAGTTTCTTTAAAGGAAGATGTGCTCCTTTTACCTTTCCCACCTACTCCTTCCTGCTGCTTAGGATATGAACTGATGGGTGGAATTCTCATAGGCATCTTGGATCACAAAACAACCTTGAAGACAGAATCCCTGAGCTAAGAACGATGAAATGGGAAGGGAACGAACCTGGGTCCATGATACACTGTAGAGCTGCCATACCACTCCTGGACGGCCAGGCTTCTCTTATATGCAGAGGTAAAAGAAGTAGAATTTCCACCTTGTTTAAAACACGGTTATTAGAAGCTCTGTTATTAGAAGTTCTCATTCCTATTTAATGCAACATTATTATGTCCATATTACAGATGAGGAAACTGAGGCTCAGATCAGTCTAAGCAAGCCATCCTCATTTACAAATCTAGTAAAACATACAGCTGGAATTTTAATCTAGTCCTGTATGATTACACTATATAAGGAAAACTATGTATTAACTCCTGAGGTACAAGGCCTAAAACTAAAAAGAAAATAGTTTTAAAATTCTGTTTACATTTCCTGTTAACATACTAGGTACACTGTTTCCAAAGACTGACTCACAAAAGAAACAGAGTCCACATACTTGCCCAAAGCAAACTGTGTGTGTGTGTGTGTGTGTGTGTGTGTGTGTGTGTGTGTGTGTACACATTTTTTTTAAATTAAGAAATCTACCTGATAATCAATGACCACATTCTTCTTGTTCCTGGTATAATGGTATAAAGTGCCCTCCTTTGGGTAAAAATTTGTTTTTAATCAATGTTAACAGGATGCTAAAGTAAGTTTTCACTGAAGATTAATTCAACAAAGAACAGGTTTTAACAGGACATATAAGACCCTAATGTAAAATTTTCAGCAGATATAGTTAAAAACAATACCAAAACAAACAAAAAGTCAGGATGTCTGCCCATGAAGGGGTAACTACAGGACTTGTCTCCCCACCATAAACTAGAAACCCAAACAACATGTATGAACACCTGTCTGGGACACTGAACAACAGGCAGCACAACACTCCAAGCACAGAGAAAGGGAACGGATGAGGTGAGCCCTATGAACTGCACTTTCTGACTGAAGGCAATTTCTGGACTAACGCAGGGTGGAAAAACCTAATGGCCTTGCAGTCTTACTGAGTTAAGAAAGGAGTTATACTGGGAAAAAACTCCAGAAACCTGCATGGAGTCCCCTTGAGTCTCTAACTGAATACCAATCTGTTCGTGCATAGGGTGAAACTCCACAAAGACACACAAAGAAGAGTAGTTGCTGGGGGAAGAGCAATTACTGGGATGCTGTATAAGCTAAATAATTCCCACGGGTCACACAGGGCAGGGAATCTTAGAGTTCCCAACAACCAAACGGGTGAGCCAAATAGCTCTTCAAATATCTAGGACATTCGAGATCCCAGAAGGGGCAGGCCTTGGTACACCATAAGGCTAATCTTGCCCAAGGCAAATGATGTTTAAAGAGCTGTCTGGGGACCTGTGGGCACACCTCAAGATCCATATTATTTGCCTTTTTCAGAAACATTCTCTTACGATTACACAGCACTACTGACATGGTACTACCTGACATGGGATGTTGTAAAGATTTAATGAAGAGACATACATGGACTCCAACTGTCTTCTCTTAAGCCAGAATCTCTTAAGATTCACAAAACAAGTAAAACAATAACACTCTTCTCACTAATTTCTGTTTTTTTGGAAGAGACATTATTTTTCATTAAAAACGTTATTTATAATATTTATTTTTATTTATAATATAATAGGTTATTTAATTTTAGATAAATAATTACTTTGAAAGTCCTCAGCTCTAATTTCTAATACAGTAAATACTGAAAGATACAAAAAAAATCAATGGAAGACCTTTGGAGACCTCAATAAAAGTTTAAAATGGTACTGAAACCAGAAATTTAGAGCACTGCTATCCTAAACCAGAGCTTACAGGCCAAATGTAGCCTATCACTTATTTTTGTAAATAATGTTTTATTGAAACATAGCAATACCCATTCACTTACATATTGTCCAGCTGCTTTTGCACTACAATGACAAAGCTGAGTGCTTGCAATAGCCTAATATGCTTTGCAGAGTCTAAAATACTTACTTCTATACATACTACTATACTTTGCTGATTCCATCCTAAAAACTCCAGGCCCACTGTAAAGAGGCTTAAAATCAAGTATCAAAAAGATCAAGTTGATTCTTGAGTAACTTAACTGCCTACCAGAACAAAGTCTAATCCTCTTTTTTAAAAAAAGTCAGCACATAATAAGGTAAAATTTACTATATCCAGCATCCAATCAAAAATTACTATAAAGAATCAGAAAACTGTGACCCACAATGAGAAAAAAAAATAAGTCAATCAAGACAAATCAGGGAAGACAGAGACAATGGAATTAAAAGGTAAGGACTTAGAAAGTACAAATACTGACAGGTGTATAACAAAACCATCTCAAAAAGTCAGTGGCTTAAGAAAATAATCATGATTTTTCTTTATGAATCTGGAATTTGGACAAGGCTCAGAAGAGAAGTCTCCACACAGCGTCAGATGTGGTAATTTGACTTGAGATCTGAAGAATATGCTTTCAAGATGGCTCACTAATATGACTGGCAAGTTGATGCTGGTAGTTGGCTTGAGGCTTAGGAGAGGCCTTGCACTTTGACTCATTTCTTTATGAACTTCTCTATTTGATGTGGGGTTTCTCACAGCATGGTAGATGGGTATCAAGGGAGAGAATCACATAAAAGAGAGAGAACAAGGGAGAAGTGTTTCCTTTTATGACCCAGCCTTAAGAAACAGCAGTGTCATAAAACCCATGTTCTTATATGCAAAAAATCCACAAAGGTCTGATCAGTTTCAAGGAGGGAGACAAAGATGCCATTCCTTAATGCTAATAGCAAGATTGTAGAAAAGCACGTGCAACAGGAAATAATATGAACATACTGGGAAATACAGTCTGCCATAAATATACTCAGAGAATTAAAAGAAAACGTAAACACAATGAGGACAGACGTAAGAGAGTAAAAGGGGGAATTTCTGGGCATAAAAAAGAAATCTGAAATAAAAAAATTACTGGTTGGGATTAAAAACACTTTAAACAGTTCAGAAGATAGTGAATATATTGATACAGCTATAGAAAGTCTCCAAAATGAAGCATAGAAAACAAAAAATACTCATCCCTCATTAAAATGAATAGAATATCACTGGTCTATGAAATAAGCACTAATATGTAACTGAAGTCCCAGGAAAATAAAGGAGGAGTGGGTAGATAGAAAGCACTTGAAAGAAGTACAGCCAACATTTTTTCAAATCTGATGAAAACTATATACACACAGATTCAAGAAGGTCAATAAACTACAAGAAGGATAAACATAAAGAAATCCATACTAAAGTAAGTCATAATTAAACTGATTTAAAAAAAGATTGATAAACAAAAAAATCTTAAAAGTAGTGAAGGATGGAGGGAACATATATGTAGAGAAACAAAGATAAGAATAACAGACTTAACATCAGAAACTATAATGGAATAACATTTTAAAGTGTCAAGAAAAACAAACAACGTAGAATTCAGTACACAGTGAAAATATATTTCAAAACTGAAGGCAAAATAAAGACATTTTCAAACAAACAACAGCTGTAAGAATTTATCACCAGCAAACCTGCATTATGAGTAATGCGAAGGGAAGCTCTTTAGAAATAAGGAAAATACCAGATAGAAATATGAATCTATGAAAATAAAGAGCAGTAGAAATGATAAAAATATGAGTAAATATAAAACACTTTTCACATTCTAAATTTTTTCTAAAACATAACTGTTTGAACAAAAAAAAATAAAAAGATACCATGGGCTCCCTAACAAATGTAGAAATAAAATACATGACATCAGTAGCATAAAGGGAAGTGGGAATAAGGGAATAAACAGTTGAAAGATTCTATATGAAATGCTATGTTATCATTTGAAGGTAGACTGTGATAAGTTAAAGATGCATACTGGAGATCTTAGAAAAATCACTAACATCTTAAAATTTAATACTAAATAAATATATACAGAAGTATACTTAATAAACTAATAGTAATAAATTGATAAATCTCTAGCTAGTCTGACCAGGGCAAAGGGAAAAGAGAAAAAGAGAGACGATACAAATTACCAATACCAGGCATAAAAAGAGGATACTAATACAGTGCCAAGAGAAATTAAAGGTTAATAAATGAATATTAGAAATCACTATAGGACAATAAGCTAGATAATTTAGATTATTAAAATAGATTATTATTTTATTATTAAAATTTAGATTATTATAATTCTTCGAAAAACACAAATTATCAAAACTGATTCAAAAAGACATAGAAAAATCAGTTAAAGAATTAAGATTTTATATGTAAAAAAGCTTCATACAAAGAAAACTCTAGCAACAGATGGCTTCAATGGTGAAATCTACCAACCATTGGGAGAAAAAATAGCAATTCTACATGAACTCTTCTAGAAAAAAGAAGAGGAAACACATCACAACTCATTTTATGAGCCCAGTAACAAAATTAGAATATTACAATAAATGGAAATGATAAACCAATATTCTTCATGAATATAAATTTAAAATTCTTCAACAAAGTATTAGTAACTTAAAACCAGTAATATATAAAAAAGGATTTAAAAAACAAAATAAGATGTGATACCAAAGGCACAAGCACCATAAAAACATACAAATTGGACCTTATCAAAATTAAAAACCAAAAGGCAGACCACAAAATAGGGGAAAATATTTGGAAATCATGATTCTGTAAGGGATTAATATCCAGAATATATAAAGAACTCCTAAAACTCAACAACAAGAAAATAACCTAATTCAAATATAAGCAAAGGATTTAATAGCCATTTCTCCAAAGATATCAAATGGCCAATAAACACATGAAAAGAAACTCAACATCACTAATCATTAGAGAAATGCAATTCAAAAGCCTAATGAGATACCACTTCACACCCAGTAGGATGATTATTATCCAAAAAAAAAAAAAATGTTGGCATGGATGTGAAGAAATTGGGACTCTTGTATATTGCTGGTGGAGATGTAAAATGGTACAGCTGCTGTGGAAAACCATAAGGCGATAACATAAAAAATTAAACACATAAACACATAATCACCATCTGATCCAGAAATTCCACTTGTGGGTATATACAGAGAAGAACTGAAAGCCAGGACTTGGATAACATTTCTACATCCATCTTCATAGCAGCATTATTGACAATAGCCATAGGTGGAAACAATCCAAATGTCCATCAACAGATGAATGGATAAACAAAATGCTGCATACACATACAATGGAATATTATTCAGAAAAAAAAGGGAAATTCTGATACATGGTACGACATGGATGCAACCTTGATAATATTATGGCAAATTAGACACTGAAGAACAAATATTGTATGATTCCGCTTATATGAGATACCTAGAACAGTTAAACACATAGAGACAGAAAAGTAGAACAGGGTTTACCAGGGGCTGGGGAAGGAAGGGAAAAGGAGTTAGTTTTTAATTTTGAAATGATAAAAAATTCGGGAGATGGATAGTGGTGATGATTATACCATAATATGAAGGTACTTACTACCACCAAACCGTCCACTGAAAAATGGTAAATGTTATGTATATTTTATAATAAAAAAGCAATGAAATTCACCATCTCAACTGATTAAAGACTATATAATCATATAGGTAAATGCAGAAACATCATTTAAGAAAATCCAACACCTATTCATTAAAAAAAAGTCTCAGTACACTAGGAATAAAAGGGAACTTCCATCAATCTGATAACCTGAAGGGTTTTATTAGTTTCTGTCCAGTAAGGATGTATAATCCTCAGCAGGAGGGTGGAGGTAGCACCAGAGGCCTAAGGGTTTGAGGAAGGAATAAAGGATGAGAGCATCCTTATCAAGAGAACTGTGGATGAGTCATCCATAGCATGAACTGATTATGGAAGTAGATTCTCTCAACCAACAAAAACATCCATAAGATAGTCAGCTTTAAACAAATAGCCAAGTACAGAGTGCACCAATGTTAGATTACCAATACAAAATTGGCAGTTATGAATTTTCCTTCTCCATTCCCATACTAGGACGCCTAGGGAGTTTAGAAATTAGTTAATATAGGAGAACACAAATAAAAAGCTAGGTAGAAAAAGAGAAGCAAACTACACCTTTCTTCTTCCATTTGCAACAGACTCAAGCTCAGGGAGAGGAAGAAACCTTAAACTTTAAAGCAAGTTTGAGGCTTTAACGATTAGCTAGGACTCCTATCTAATTTTACCATGAGCTAGGACTGGTTGTTTTAATTTCTAATCTATGTTTTGTTATTTGAAGTGAACAGAGAATTGTATATATTACCCAAAAGTGTCATACTGCTTCCCACTGAGTTCTCATCCAGGGCAGGGAAAGAACTTGCCCCTGATTCAAAAGAACAATGAAGTATAAAAGTAAATGTTAATTGTAATTGTACACTACAAGTCCACCTTCTCTAAAATCTACATGCTCAACTAGCTGAGAAACTGCTACAAGAATGAAGAGTTGCTTATTTCCTCTGTGTAGAGAAGAATAGCCTAATAAGTCAAATACTTTGTGTTTATCTTTATAAAATATGAAGTCCAAACTGAACCTTTTCCATGCTTATTTGAAGCATAACTTTTTCAATACAGAAAGTCCTTTCTTTAGTACATAATGTATTCAAGGGAACACATGTGATGATCAAATGGAAGAAAGTTGAACACTGGGCTTACCTTATGCAGGTATGACAGTTGGTTTTTGAGAACTAAGAAATTTTAAACAATCCTGACTTATACTACATGCTTCAGTGATAATCTTTGACCATAATTTCTAGCATGTCCTTTAATTGTTCAGATTCATAATTCAATGTATAATTGACTGGCAAAGCCCAATGACCATTTGGTTGAGGTTAATGACTTCTAATGGTGCAACTGTCTACTACAATTAAGCTTAGTGCCTATTATTTTTTAAATGGCATTAGCCATTTAAACCTTGTATTTCTGACTTACTCAACTTTTTAAAAATACAGGAGAAATGCATTAAACTCTTCAAGAATTGCAGAAATCTTTTTTTTACAAAGAAGTCTAAGTGCTGATCCTGTAGGACAGAACAGGTCGGAGTATTCATCTATTCATCGACATTTTTTAAAAACCTAAAACTAATCAAGAGAGATAATTAAACAAAAAGTATAGACTTGACAAAATTATAAAGTATAAAAATTATGGACAGTCTGTAGTTTGGGGAGGAGGAAAAATTAACTTCTATTATTTGACTTAGCAACTGATAACCATATATGGGCTGGTATTTATGTGTGTATTTGAAACTAGTGAATGTATAAAGTACTTGTTCAAACTGTTTTAAGTGATAATGGAATTTATGGCTACCAGTGTTCTCATTCAACTAGATTCTATAAGTACCAAATTTAAAAAAAATTTATCATTTATCTCTAGTTAAACTATCAACATTTCTCTTTAAAACAAGTAAGCCAGTAGAACTTTTCAATATTTTTCTTAACATTCTTTTCACTATTTCAATTAATTTCTTCATGACATGAAAATTATTATGAATGGTGTATATTTCTTATTACCATGATAAAAATGACAGGATAATATTTAATAAAATTTGCAGAAATCGTGACAGAGGCAGACCAAACACAAGCAGAAATTTTATTTTGCTCCTCCTAAGCTCAATTATTTCAGAATTTTGGTATTTACCCTTTTTTCTTTAAACTGGTAACTAAGTACTTTAAATGTTCCATATTAAACTAAATTACACTCTAATTTTTCTTCAGCAATTATTAAAATTGCAAAACTCTTCCCAAGAGTATTACAAGTAGAAAATAATTCATGACATCTTCCATAAAAACAAAAAGCATCTCCATTTTTCATGTAATTATCGTATTATGCCCTCAAAAATACTTCATATTCTTAGGTTACTTGACCATTCTCCCTCTTGGGCTCAGCATCTTTTCCGTAATTGCTAAGCTGGGTGTGGGCCCCTTGCGGGGAGCGGTCCTTTCATTAATTTATTTAACACAAAACAGTTTAAAACCTAGCCTACTCAGATTTTTATAAAGATTATTTCTTTGTAAATTTTCTGCATTGCTGACAAGTACATTTCTCTAAAGAAAAGCAAAGAAATACGAAAGTTTGCCAAATAAAAGTGGATATTCAATGTATGAGGTCTATATGATACTTAAATTATTAGTGTGTCTGTTCTTGAATTTAGAGATATTTAAATCATGTTAATACTCTGGCATTTAATGCTATTTCACAAAGAAGCACTGTAAACACATAGTTAAATGAAAAATAATGTATTTTACTTAGACATTTTCAGAATCCTAATCCTAAAAATGATCTTAGAAGACCATATAATCTAACCACAATATGTACCAGGTAGATCACCCAGGTTCAAAATTTTTCTGACAGGTAACACGACATTATCTTTGATCAGTTTCAATTTTTAAGTGTTCTTTATTCTAAGTCATAATTGGTCTGTGTAACTCTCATCTTTTGGACAGTTTTTTCTTATGAGGTCACACAAAAGGAATCTACTCCTCCACAAAGTATAAACCCTTCACATTTTTAAAGGAAACTACCATGTCCCCCAAAAGTCTTTAGCTAACTATATTCCCAATTTTTGTATTACATAGTTCAGTTTCATTTCAATTCCCTAATCATTCTACTCACTTTCTTCTGAGCACATTCGAGCTTTATTAATGTTAGAGGGGGAAGCCAACATTAACATAACATACCAGGAGGTCTTCCCAGGCACTATGCTTCAATTATTGCATCGTAAAATCCCATTAGCTCTTGCGGCAGCCATGTCACACTGCTGGCTGAGATTAAATCTACTGTCAACTAAAACTGCAAAGAATCTTTTGCACTTCTTGGTTTCTCTTCTTTTCCTATCTTGAGTTTATGCTTTGGGCAGGAGGGGTGGGGAGCAAATGTAAAGTTATACTTTAATATTATATTTCACCTATTTGAAATAATTTATTATCCACTAATACAGGTACTTGTTACCTAATGCTGTTTTGATTTTAGAAACCATCTTAAGAAATACAATAACATTTGTATATGAAAATATCCTCAGTGCTTCCTCTTTCTGAACAATTTAGTACTAAAGCTATTAGAAGGGATCAAGTCAAACAGGCAATTGCATAAAAATAGGATAAGCCTGTTCAGAGTGAAAGGTGTGTTCACGTGGAGGAGAGGTGAGCAGCGTACTGCAGTGCCGGCGTGAGCAGAGATTCTGAAGAGGAAAGCAGCCAGGGTTGGGGTGTCACAGCCTGAGTGGGGTGACAGAGGCACTGCACCATGAGGCACCCAGTGCAGCAGGCAAGGGCCTGTGTCAGGTGCGAAGTCACCCACACTGAGGATAGCGCATCACAGAATACCAGAACCCAAGTGCGAAAAAGGGCACCCAAAACACGCAGTGGGGTCTGTAACCACGAGGGGTGAGAAAGGTGGCCTGGCGTGCAGCTGCAGAGCCCAAGTGGGTGGAGAAGGACATCCACACAAGGGAGGAACTGACGTGAGGTGTCAGAGCCCAGGCCAGGTAAAAAGGGTATCTACAAGTGGGGAGAGGCTTAGAGAGCAGGCCCAGAGCCTAGGTGGGGTGAAGGGGCACCTCGTGGGGGAGGGAGGGGACAGTGAAAGAAATGGAAAGATTGGTTACATTCAGGGAGATTAATGAAATAAATATGTTAAGGGAGGACAGGAGAACCAGGTTCTCATTCGTGAGGAAGGACTCAGAAGAACAGAAAGGGAGACAACTAGAGTAAACCCTGTTTATTCTGGATTGGAATTGGAATTGAATGTGTCAGTGTGAATTATGGTTGTGTGTGTGTGTGTGTGTATGTGTGAGTAGAGAGAGAAATAAATACATTAATGTATGTGTATGTATTACATACATATATTCCTTTACTCTGTCCACTGAAAAGAAACATATTCCCACAGCAATGAGCATGGCCAATATCAGATCTGGTTTCTAAGTACTATTCTCCACTAAAATATACTAGATCTCTGGAGAAAAGGCTGATTGCATAGCTGAGGCAGAGTCTTGTGCCATAAGAAAGTACTCAAGTAACCATGGGGACGTGTCAAAAGTAATACAGTCAACTTATATCAACTATACTTCAGTTTAAAAAAATTAAAAAAAAATGTAATAGTCAATTTGATGGGACTCCCACTGGCCAAATCTGGGGCAATTAGAGCATTGACACAAAAAAATAACAGATTTTTAACCCACTGAGTCAAAGAGGAAACTCTAAATCCATACTGACATTAATAATTGTGAATAAAATGAAAGTAACTTCCCAGCTGCTCAGCAGACACTACTTTAATCATGTGATAGAAGTAAAACATCATTAGTAAAGGGACAAAAGAATATCATGTACCACACAATAGGATGCAATGAAAAGGATATAGCACCACTTCTGTGCTATTTTTCCCAAAGATCTCCAACTTAAAGATACTTGAGAAGAAAGTCTGGGGAAATCCAACTTGAGAAACACTCTTTAAAATAACTGGCTTATAACCTTCAAAAGTGCCAAGATCATGAAAGTCAAAGAAAAGAGTGAAGAAATTCTCCAGATTAAAAGAGAATAAAGAGAGGTGACAACTAAATTCAACGTGTGATTCAATTTTATTGGAATAATTGGTAGAACCTAGATGGGGTTGTAGAATTAAATGGTAATAATGTATCAATATTAATTTCCTTAGGATGTATTGTGGTTACGTAGGAGAATGTTCTTTTTATAGAAATGACACACAAAAGTATTCTGAAGAAATGAGACATCACATTGGCAACTTACTTTGCAATGATTCAGAAACAAAACTGTATTATACTTGGAACTTTTCTGTAAGTGTGAGACTGTTCGAAAAGTCTTACTGACTTTCCCTTTTTCTGAGACAATTTAAAAAAAATGTGTTCCTCAAAGCCCTGGGCTTCCCTAATGAGAGCAAAGGCTGATATGGCTATACCTCCGCTGAGAAGCAGCTAAGTATTAACTAGAAACTATCTTTGCAGTCAAGCCTACTAGATCAAATTCAGGCTTTTTAAGTACATGGTGAATGACCTGAGTAACTTAATATTTCTAAGTTTTAGTTTCTTCATCTACGAAATGAGAAAAATGATAATACCTACATCTTACAAGTTTGTTTTGAGGATTACCTAAAGTGTTATATGTTAATAATGATTAAATATTTAAACTTAAAATGAGGTAATACGGAACATGACATAATGCTCAGTAAATATGATCTATTTTTATTATTATTTGTTCAGTACATTGGCCTTCTTCATAAAATTGTACTTGCTTTAAAAAACCCTGCTATTTTACTTTAACAATTCAATGAGGACATTCATTATACAGCTTTGAAGTGATGTCCTTTGTTATTACATAGAAGCAATTTACCCTAGACTACACAATATAATGGTTAAAAGCACAAACTGTCAGGTCAGAGTACTTATGTTCAAATTACAATTTTGCCACTCACTTGCTGTTGTGTGCCATTGGGCAAATCACTTTATTTCTATTGAAGCCTCTTCTTCTGAGACTTCAGAATAAGGATAAAAATAGTGGTAAAGGTTAAATGAAATGAATGGGTAAGAAATTTAGCAAAGTATCTAATTTTAAGTCTTAAAAAAAATTAGCTTTTTATTTTTGGTGTATACATACTTAATACCCTAGAATAGGAGTTGGCATCTATATTTCACTGACTGAACCCTGCCCACCACCTACTTTTGTAAGATAAAGTTGAATTAGAACAGCTAATTTCAGTCATTAAGTATAGCCTATGGCTGCTTTTGAGCTAGAATGGAATTAATTGAGTAGTGGCAACAGAAACCAGATAGGTCACAGGCCTAAAATATTTACTGTCTGGCTTTTTCATAAGAAATTTGCTAATCTGCACCTTAGGCCAATAAAAACAAACTAAAAATACAATGATATAGAATGTTAAAAAAGGATGGTATAAATCAAACAAGATAACCAAGTTAACTGGTTTCCATCTGTATCAATAAATTCAAGGCAATTAACAAATATATGGCTGTTTTCCTTTTCCTTGAAGGAGTCTGTTTCAAAGCTGAAAATGTTCTTAGAGATTCTAATATCATTTTTTTTTTACTAAATGGAAGTACCAGTTTGAGAACTTACATGAATAGTCTACAGCTAAAGAACACTATCATCACGCCAGGTGTGCTTCATGTAATGCATTAAAGTATTGCACTGAATCATATGCCCAGTATATTTTTCTGAAACAAATTATATCAAAAAGTATATTTAAGAAATATCTATACAAAAGGAATTGTGTAAGGTACCATAAAGAATTCAGAAAGGATAAAACAGAGTAACCTCAAAATACAATCTAGTTGAACAGAAAAATACTGTGTAAGGCTTATAAAAAGCAGAATTTAGTGCACTCCACTTTCATTTCTGTATTTCTTTTTTATGTAAATAAAATAGATTTCTTCATCCACTTATAACCTACACAAATTCAAAAATTCAAAAATGTATTACCTGAATTGGATGTTTACTAAATGAGGCTGGGAGCCATCTGACTGCCAGTAAGTTTCCAGATTGTCATCTCGTAACTGATCCACTCCAAATCCTAAAAACACAAGTGAAAATAAATTCCCATGAAAAAGAAAAAGCTATATATTTAAAATACAAAGTTACCACATATATTGGTGCAGGAAGTTTGATAAAAAGGATAGTCAGTACTGTGAAATTTAACCAGAATTATTTTGTTCTCTTAACCAGACTTTAGAAGAAATATCACTTGTACACACAAAAGCTTCTATTATGACCAAGTTTTTTTATTGTTGACTTTAATTTTTAAAGAACATCTAAATATACTCTAAAGTCAGTATGTATTCAAACCCAATTTCTTATGCTTTCTAGAAGATGAATAATGAAAATGATCCCCTTGCCTTGCAAAACCCTCAAAAATGAAATAGAGTTTATTAAGCTCAATATTCCATACTTAATTATGACAAAAAAAGGACAACTTGGAAATATTTTCAAAAGTTATATACATTTTGAAACCAAGTATTTCTGATTAATCAAAAATTAAATTTATGCAGAATCCCACATTATCTAGCTTTCTAGATAACTGAAATAAAACTATCCTGTATTGTTTTTTTCCTGATTAAAATTACAATATCTCATATTAACTACAGAAATAATTTAATAGTAAACATTGGAGTTTTCAAAAAATTAAAGAGAAATAGAGTTAATTTACACTTATTTAAACTAAGTAATATATTCATTACAAATCAAATTTAAAATGCACGAAAAAGAACATGGTGAAAAGTCTTTGTCTTCCCACCATCCAAATGTAATTAATGCTGTCAGTTTCTTAGACACATTTTATAGATACTGTATATATATACAAGCAAAGAGATAAAAATTTTCTTTTTCCCCTCTACACAAATGATGGAATACTATACACAATTCTACACTTTGCTTTTTTTGTTTTCACCTAACAGATCTGGAAGATTATTCCATATAATAAACTAATAATAACAGTAATAGCAAACACTGATTTCACATTCTAAACATTTTAACATATTAAATCATGTAATATTTATTAAGATATAATAACTCAGTTAACCTTAACAGCTTCCACATGATTGTTAAGGTTATATAGTATACCACTGTCTGGAAATACAATAATGATTTAACCAAACCTTGTACGATATTTAGGTTGTTTCCAATGTGTTTCAAACAATACTGTAATAAACATCTACCTATCTATAATATTTAAATGCATGTTAGTATTTCCAGAAGATGGATTCCTAAAAATAGAATTGAATCATCTGAATTTTTAATTTGATAAATATTGCCAAATTCTTCTCCAAAATGCCTCCTCACCAGTAATGTATGAGAACACCTATTGTTCCACATGGCTAATAAAAATTGAGGTATTCTGAAATCTCCCAGAATTTGAATCTAGTCTTTACACTAAATTTCGAAGACTTAGTATAATAAATTAAATTTCTATTAACAAGTTTTTTAGTTGATTATATGTTGAAATATTTTGGACATATTGAGACAAATATCAAAATCAATTATAACTGTTTCTTTTTACCTTTGGCTACTAGACAATTCTAAGCTATACATATGGTTTGCACTATCTTTCTCCTGGACAACACTGCTCTGTGCCCATGCTAAAATGAAATTATTCTTTTAAATATTTACTAACTTAATAGGTGAAAAACTGTATTTTAATTTTTATCAATCATTTACATTTCCTCTTTTATATATCATTTATATAAATAGAAATACAAATATCTACTTATAGCCCCTACGTTTTCATTGGACCTTGGTCTTCTAATTGTTTGGAACTCTTTTACTATTACGGATATTAGTTCTCTGTTCCTTGTGATACAAATATGTTCCCCCTGGCCTGAGATTTCTATCTTAAATTTACATATGCTGCCTTTTCTGCACTAGTAGATAAGAGAAGTTTTCCCAAAGGAAACTATTTTTGCATTGAATTCTCAAGTGCTAACAGGAGTGAGCTAGGTAAAGAGGTAGAAAGGCAAGGTTAAAGAGCATTCAGCATTCAAAAACTTGATCCAGTGGCATAGGTCAAGAAAAATGACACCTATAGGAAGCAAAGGTGGATGTATTTTGGGAGCTAAGGCTACTCACTGGGGTGGAGCAGGAAATGAGCCAGAGACGAATGAAAGGGGTCAGATCAGACACTCTAGTGCTCTCTATTTAGGAATATAAATTATCTTGAAAAATATGTCAACTCCTTGAACAATTTTCAGTAGAAAAGTCACAGGAATAATAAGAGCAGGATCTATTTTAGACTGACTTCTCAGTACTAGGGAGGGAGGAAGCCATTATAGCAATCCAAGCTACAAGTGATGATGGTTGGAATATAGACAGTTACAAAGGTAAATATTCAAAAAAACAGCTTTCTCTTTAACCAAAAAACTTCTTAAAATGTAAGAACTGTGCTATCTATTACTTACTCTATAACTCAGATCTGTGGCATACAGTATGGTAGCCACTGGTCCCATGTGGCTATTGACTGTTGAAAATGTGGTTAGTCTGCATTGAGATTTACTGTAAAGTATAAAATTCACATTAGTTTTTGAAGACTAGTATAAAATGTAAAAATATATTATTACAATTCATTTCATCCATTTCTTTATCCTTTTTAACATAGCTGCTAGAAAAATTTAAATTACACATGTGACTTGCATTATAGTTCTATTGGACAGTGCTTAGACCAAGCTTTTTTCTGTTCTTTCTTTATGCAATTTTGCTAACGCTAATGCAGAATATTCAGTCATACAAATTATAAGATAAAAGCTGTTCTGCTAGCAATATAAAGAGTCTAAGTTTTTATTAACTTTTTTCTTTCCTAGTTTATCACTTCCCTGATAGAGGATAACTAAATCACATGATTCTTCCTTAAGACCTCCACATTTAAATGTTCTGTTGATTAAAAGTATTTTTTCACTTATTTTAGCTGTTTGGCTAGTTTTCCTTTCTCTTTCATTTCACAACTTTACATGTATATGAACTCAAAAGAATTTCGTAAAACGGTGTTTGTTCTTAACAAGTAAACATTAAACAAAAAACCTGAATAACTTACCCAGAATAAGAGATGTCCTGTAACTCAAGACTGGTCATTTTCAATTTGTTTCTAAAATGTTGCTTAAGAAACTTTAACAGTATAACTAAGCAGGTGCAATGTCTTCAAGAACTGATTAGTCTGAATCTTTCCCTCTGGAATAACAAGTATGATTACCAGCTTTTACTTCCCTGATAGTCTACAAACAGAACCTCTTATAAATATCTGTTTACATCCCAATGCCATGTCTCACAGAGCAACTTCTTTAAAGCTTCCCACTCAGTATTATATCTGAATTCATTTAGTTCAAACAAAACTAAAAGATCTGTGACAACTGTTTTGACAGGTATCATAATAATGTACACAAACACTATTATACAGAAAGAAAACCAACCACCTTTTCTATGATGTACTGACTCTTAAAGCAGAGGTTCTCACACTGTGGTCCCTGGACCAGCAGCATCATTGCCATTTGGGAACTTGTTACGAATCTAGACCTACTACATCAGAAATTTTGAGAGTTAACCCCTTTGAGAGTTTGCCTTTTTATAAATCCTATAGGCGATTCTGATGCATGCCAAAATTTTAGAACTACTACTGTAAAGCAAGGCTTCTTAACTTTGGCACTACTGATAGTCTGCGCTGGATTCTTCTTTGTTGGGGGGCCAGAGCGGGTTGTTTCTGGGGAGTGTATGGTATTTAGCAGCATCCCTGGCCTCCATCCACTGAACGTCAGCCCCAACCTGCCCCACCAACCTACAGCAGTTGTATCAACCAAAAATGGCTCCAGACACTGCCACATGTCCCTGGAGGGGGTCCCCACTAAGGAAAAGAAAACCAGTATTTGCCAATGGTTACTGTTATTGTTTAGTGAATATTCACTCTTCTCTACCTGCGGTCCAGGAGAGGAAAACGATTCTGCACTCCAGTTATACTGGGGTTTAAACTGTAATTTGTTTTGGCCAGTACAATGTTAGGTGAAGGTGACACAAGCACAAGTTTGAAACGTGCTTGTAAGGTCTGTCTTGGCCTTCTGAATGTCTGACCTCCATGAAGAGAACATGCTTGAGCACACGGATGAGGCCTGAACCCTACTCACAGAGTAGAGCCCAGCCTCAGCAAAGCAAGAAACACATTTGTTGTTATGATATGCCACTGAGAGATTAGGATTGTTCATTATGCAGCTCTAGCACAGCAAGAGCTGACTTAACACAACACCAGTAGATGAGATGTAGGGAATAGCTCTGCTTAGATGGCCTTTACAAGTAAAAACAGCCATTCTCATCTCAGGCATATCTATGAGCACAAATCCTTTCACACTTGCCAGAGCGCTGTTATAACTGAGGCATGTCTTGACTCTCAGGCCCAAAGATGGGTAACACATGGTCTCTGTGGAGGAATTCATTTACATAATGCACTATTATAAATTATAAAGGCTATGGCTATTTACATTTAAACTAATTAAAATTAAAATCAAAAATTTGGTTCCTCAGTAATACTAGTCACATTGAAAGTGCTCAAAGGCTACATGTAACTAGTGGTTACCTCACTGGACAATGCGATATGTTTTCCTGCAAAGTGATGATATACGTAAGCAGATAAAATTATAATATGAAGTGTTAAGTGCTATAGTAAAAGAGCTGAAGCATTAACTATCTTCTGGAAACACTGTCTTCTCTTGGCTCCTACGCATGACCCCCCACTCTCCTTTTTGCCCAAGTAGCTCACCAGCCACCTCTCCTTAGTGCTCCTTGTTGACTCCTCTCCTGCCGCCCTGCCAGACCTCTGTGTCCTGAAGTGCCCTGAGGCTTTATTTACTCTTTTCTTTAAATACATTTTCTCCCCAGGTGAGTCGATCCAGTCTGCAGGATTAGATTATCATCAATATACTGATGACCCTCACATTTCTATCTCCACCCCAGAGCTTTCCCCAGAACTCCAAGCTTCTATAGTTAATTGCCTACTAAACACCTCACAAGAATGGTGACAGGCATCTCAGAACCAATCTATTGATTCTGACTGGTGATCCCAAATCTATTCATTACCCTATCACTCTTTCTTAACTCAGTATATAACATTGAGTTATTAGCCAGACACCGAGGGGTCATTCTTGAATCCTTCTTTCATTAAGTTATGATTATTCCATCTCTAAAAATGCATCCCAAAGCCATCATTTCTTTCATATCGACAGCTACCAGTCTAATCCAAATGAACATCATCTGATACAAATTACTGTAATATCCTTTCCTCCCCTGGTCTCTCCTACTAACCATTATTCTCAGTGGCTGCAGGGATCTTTTAAAACTGCCATATCAGATCATCTCACTCCCTGTTTTAATACCTCTGGTGGTTTCTCTTTGAATTTAAAACTGAAATTCTTTCTGATGGCCTGCCAGAGTCCACATCACCTAGCGCATGTCCAGTTATACCTCCAACGTTACCTTCTACCACGTCTCCTGACTCACTACTCTTCAGCCAGGGTAGCCTTCTTTCTGAACCTCAAACACACCAAACCAGTTGGCTGAAAGCCTTTAAACTGGTTGTTCCATGTGTCGAAAAGGTTCTTTGAAATATTTGCACAATGGATTCTTTTTAACATTTACATCTCAGTAAAAATTCCACTTTCTAAAAGAGGCCTCCTTGATGTATTTATTATACTGCTATTTCATTTTTTCCAGAGCACAAATTGCTATTCAACTCAGAAATTATTTATTTCAATAATCCTAACTGTCAGTTATTGCATGAACTTTAAAAAAAAAAAACTTCAGTGAAATAATTTTAAGAAAAACAGAACTTACACCATCCAGTTATGCCTCTAAAAATTAACTCATAAAAGCAATGTCCTGGTAAAAGACATGGACCAAGTGGAAAGTATGTCCTGAAATATGTTCACTTAGCCTCATTATATTCTTATTTTTGCTGGTTTATGAAATATCAGAGTCAAACACAGAAAAATGTACCTACTTTTCCACCTAATTTTGTTTCCCAACATGGTATGAATTTGGTACTTATGAAATCAAATGATCAAATTATTACAATAAGGCTCTATTATAATGCTAGCAACCACATAAATCTGACCTTTCATTTTTCCAGTCTTGTGGACAGAGACTGACAACTGTGCTGAATTGTGGGATTGTTTTGTGATGTGTATTCAATTAAGCTGAATCTACTAAACACATTCCAACTTTAATCTGAGTGAAATAATTGAACCACTGTTTCCAAAAATTGAAAAATAATTCTGAAAGCTAAAAACCACCTACCATATTGCTGGAGGCAAGTAAATCTGTACCTCCCAAAGATTGAGATTAACATTTTGAGAGTTTACAATTCTCCCTCATAACACTCCTCACTTGAATTATTACCTTGCATGTCTCCTGAGTTCTTTACCTCTTACCATCCTCCACACTTCTCAAATGTGAACACTGATGGTTTAATGCCATTACTTAAAATTTTCCAATGGCTTATGTTGTACAATGAAGTATGAACTATTTAATAAAGCCCTCTGTGGGCAGGCATCTACCTAACTAGCTAGCTTCACCTATGCCACTTCCCTCTGTTCTAGTCTTACTAATTACAATTCTTTAGATGAGTCATGTTTTGTCTAAGCTGTATACCTCTGAGCATACTGCTCCTTTGCCATTGTCCTTACCAGTGGACTCTTATTCTTGCTCCAGCATGCAAGATAAGCATCATCTCCAAGAAGACTTCCCTGAGCCTTCCTGGCAGAGTCGATCACTTTCTCCTTTGGGCCACTTACGGCACTGAGCCCACACTTAGGGGAAAGCAGCATGACACAGTGGAGCCTGACTGCTTTGAATCCCAGCATTCCCACTTATTTTGTGATCTCTGTCAAATTATTTAATCTCCCTGTACTACAGCTTTCTTATCTGGAGAATGATCAAAATAACAGTATATTATTCATATGACTTTTGGAGACTTTATTGAGATAATGGTTTATTTTATACATGTGAGGTACTTAGAACAGGACCTGTCATTTAGTAAATGCTACAGCAAGGATTGAGTCTTATCTTTTGATCTCCAACAGTGTTAGAGACTTCAGCATTTGCTAACTTGAACTGAAAAATATGTGACCATAGAGAAGTAAAACTTAAACAATTAACTTTGTCATGCTGTTTCTCATTAATAAAACATTATTAGTCATTCTAAATATGTAAAATAATAATCATAAAATGGTATTTCACTGATGGACCCAAAGCCTGAAATCAAATTAAGTAAAACACACAGCGCTACACTGATGAATTTCATGTCTTTCACACCCAGCACATTTTTAAATGTCCTCATTGCTCTTCTGAGTGTCAACTTCTATTCTCTTCTGTACCTCCAACATGTCTTCATAGAACCAGTGACTTCTATGTGTTGCCCTCTGCAAATCCACAGCATAAAAGGATGTGAGCTCGCACAATTTATACCCCATTACTGACATAGTATGGCATCAAACTATGCAACTAGGTCAAGCAATGGAAGATGTATAATTTGAGCAAATTCAGATAAATATCTGATACTATGAAGAGTATCAGAAACTTCTGAAGCAGCCTAGGATATGGGAAGCTAGCAAAAAGGCATCACTCCCATTCAAAGAAGGAAATACTACATAAACTGCAAACTCATAATTTTTCTTGAAAACATGAGAGCTTAAAACCGCACAGCAATCAAAAAGCCTGAAATCCAAGAAGAGGCAGCTCCTAGCCTCAGGAGTAATAGGATATATACAGCCTGTCCCAAGGGTGTAGAACATGGGAGGAAGGAACACCAGCCAAACACGTAAGAAGGAATCAGGTAGAACTTAACAAATTGCCAAATATGGCCTAGCACAGAAGTATAGCAGCCCTGGAGTTCCAAACAAAAGGGAACTCACGTTGACACTCACCCTCTCTTCCAAGGGCCCTCAATATACACAAAAGGGAAAGATTTGGGAGACAGCGAGAGCCTGGAAAGCCTGCTTCGGTGGTACATGCATGGTGGAGGAGACTGACCTGCACTGCAGGAAAAGCAGAAAGCCCCACCACTCCTCCCCAAACCCTCTCTCCTACAGAACAGAGGACTTAAGCTGCTGTGGGAGGGGCATTAAACCTGATGACTCCAGGACAGGACTGACCATCCTTGCTGGAAGAAGAGTACTAGAGAAAACCATCCACACCTGAGGAGAGGCAGGAACCAGTCTTTCATCAGAAAACTCTCTCCCATAAAAAAAAAAAAAAAAAACCAGTCATAGAAACAAGGCAGAATTTGGCTATTACAGATAGGAGAAATCAAAATGCTGAGAAAGCCCCACCCTGGAGGCCAGGTATACAGGGGGGGTCTAGGCTTTCCTGGATCAGGAAAAGAGGGATCAAGCCCAGCCTTTCATCCCCTGCACTGAGTAACAAGGCATAGCACTGCAAGAGCATGGACAGACACTGTGCAGCACAGGGTCGTAGGGAAAATGGAAGTTCCCACGGCCAGGACGATCCCCTGACCCTAATCTACTCACCCACTGAGCACATGCCGTGATGTAATACTTAGACTACTGCACAGGCACATGCTTACACACGTGTTGGCAGTGAGCCTGTGTTGCTATATAAAGACCTCCACCCAGTGCTTGGAGGTGGAGGTAAAGGGAGACTGCAGACATGCCACATATGGATGGGATTCTGAAACTCAACCTGCCACTGTGAGAATAAAGCTTGGTGTGACCTTTTACCCTCAACGTTCCATTGTCGTTATTCAGTCTCCTGAATTCAGAGTGAACTTGCCCAGAGCTGAAACCCTCAAGCGCTACATCTAATGTAGTCAGCAGGATTTGCTGCAGACTGAGAAAATGGAATAAGCTGCCTCATGGGAGGGGTGCCTCAGTGGCTGCCCCTGTGGGTGGGGAGATACTCGGGTACCCCCCAGTGGACATGTGGTCCAAAGTGGCAATCCTTCTAGAGGAATGAGTCCCTCGCCAGGACTCAGGGGAGGCAGAGGTGATGCCTGAGGCAGTGGCAGAGGCCCTCTACAAAATAGGGAAATCCTAGGAGAAACAGAGTACCCATGTGGCAGTGGGAGCCATGGGTTGGCTCTTTCTCACAGTGTTAAAAAAGGCTATAAATGAAAAGGATGTACTCCTGAGACAAGCACAAGAAGAGGCAGCACGAGAACGCCAGCTGCCAGGTGCAGTAGAGGCGGTAAGATGGTTGAAGACTGAGATGGCTATGGCCACACTTCGCACTGTATGGCCCAATCAGGGTGATTTACCATCTTCCCCCGCTAGATGGCAGATGTATGCCCAGCTCCAACAGGTGTTACTGAGTTGGGCATGAAAAATGCCATTTATAACCCAGTATATTATAGCCCAGACAAGGAGCTATTTACTGCAGGGATGAAGGATATGGTGCTACAAATAGCTCTTCATCCCTTTTTGGGCCCTTAGTGGCCATTCTTGCCCCTTATTTAAAGCAACCCATAAATGCGGTTCTCTGTACTGTGGCAGATTTGGTGGAGGCTGAAGCAATGTGGGCATGCAAGGGAGTGCAGTTCACCACTTAGGGGAAGGGCTTAAAGAGCCCCATGAAGGTCATGAGGACCCAGAAGTGGGTTGATCTGATAAAGGCAGGAGCAGACAAAGAGAAACTGAATGGGAAGTCAAATAAAATCTTACTGGAGCAACAACTGAAGCCAGAACAGCAGTTTTGGCCATTGGCTGAGGTGAGGACCAAGAAATGGAAGCTGGAGAGAGAAAGCCACAAGTCCGGCCTACGTGCCTGCAAGACTTCCTGCTAGACAGTGAACTGACCTCGCCTGAACTCCTCACAAGAGGCCAACTGGGTGATGCAGTTTGACTGAGGGAAGAATTGAGGTACCCACCTTAAGGGACCAGAGGCCATATGTTGAAATATCAATTCACTGGTCCCCGGTGAATGTATAAATGTCTTGGATCTGGTAGACAAAGGAGCCAAATGCTGATTCATGGCAACCCTAAGCGGTTTCCCAGGACCCCCACTGTTATAGATGGATATGGGGGTAAGGCTATCTCTCCCATCCCCATAATATATTTTGGGGATAGATATCCTGCAGGGCCTATGATTGCAAACCCATGCAGGTGAATTCAGACTCAGGATATATGTTGTGAGGACAGTTCTGAGGGGACATGCTAAGCACCTGCCTGTGGCTTTCCTGTGCCTCGATGAGTGACTGATACCAAACAATACAAACTGCCTGGAGGGCATAAAGAAATTAGAGAAATCCTCTAGGAACTGTCGAGGGTGGGTATCATAAAACCTACCCATAGTCCTTCTAATTCCCTGGTGTGGTCAGTGAAAAGGCTAGACAGCTCCTGGCATTTGACAGTGTATTACAGAGAACTGAATAAACTCATACCCCCTTTGCATGTGGCCATACCCTCTACTGCAGCCCTCATGGACACCCTCAGTCATGAACTATGGACATATCATTTTAATGTGGATCTTGTTAATGCCTTCTTCTCTATTAATATAGCACAGGAAAGTCAGGGACAGATTTATTTAAGTGGGAAGGATGGCAATGGACTTTCATTGTCCTTTGACAGGGATGCCTCCACAGTCCCACCACCTGTCACAGACTTACAACCCAGGACTTAGCATCATGAGAGAAACTGTCACCAGTGCGGCTGTACCATTATGATGACATCATGCTCATGTCTGATTCTATTACAGACCTAAACAGTGTAGCACATATGACTGTTGCAACATCTACAGGAGAAAGGATGGGCCGTGAACAGTAACAAGGTTCAGGGTCCTAGTTCGTCAGTCAGATTCTTGGGGGTTGTCTGGTCAGGTAAGATAAAAGTTATCCCAGAAGCAGTCATAGAAAGAAGCCCAGGTCTTCCCTACCCCTGCAACTGTGGTACTATTGCAGTTTTGGGGTCTTTTAGGCTACTGTAGAGTATTTATCCCACACCTGGCACAAATTCTGAAGACCTTATACCATTTGGTACAAAAGGGCATCATCAAGTGGGACTGGGATAAGACATACATCTGTCTTTGCTGCTGCAAAACGGGCAGTCAAGGATGTGTACACTTGAGTGTAACAGACCCATCAAGGCAATGTGAGTAGGATGTCCCTGTGACCAAAGACAGTTATGGCTGGGGCTTTTGGCAGTGGCTTGGCATGGCCCAGAAGCCTACCCTGGCCAAGTGGGCATATACCTACAGCAGCACAGTGCCCTCTCTACTAGCCCCCTGAGTGGAGAACTCCAATGCTTACTGTGGCCACTGACATATACCAGTGAAAGTCAGGAAGAATTTGCTTTAGAGCCACTAACAGCAGAAAGCCCTTACAGGGAGCTTTCTCTATAGGTATTTATAAAAGCTCTATAGGTATATATACCTATACCCAAACATGCATGGTACACAGATGGCTCCAGCCATGGGAAGCCCCTGAAATGCAGAGTCATAGCTTTCCATCCTAAGACTGAGACAATATGGATGGAAGATGGTGAGGGGAAGAGCAGTCAATGGGCAGAGTCACAGAAAGTATGGATCGTAATCACCCAGGAGCTGGGCTGTCTATCAAAGCTTGACTCTGTGGCCACGACCCTTTTGGGGACAAGAACCGTGACAAGACTTATAGGCCTGTGGTCAGACTAAAACAGTTACAGTGTATCATGTGACAGGCCATTTGCCAATGACATCCCTAGGGAATAATCAAGCAGATGAACTGGCCCAAGTACACTGGCTAGAAAGAAAGCCTACCTCTGATGTGGCCCAATGGTTACATCAGTGTTTGTTGCATGCAGGGCAGAAGACAATGTGGGCTGTAGCCCACTGGTGGGGCCTGCCTTTGACCTTTGAAGAACTCAAAAGAGCCTGGCAGGAGTGCATAGTATGCTCTAAAAGGGACTTACACTGAGTACCACAGCAACATAGAACAATAGCTAAGGGGCTAATACCCCTCTTCAGGTGGCAGATAGACTATATTGGGCCTCAGCCCATGTCAGAAGGATCTCAGTATGTCATGACTTGTGTGGCCATAGCTACTGGACTTCTGGTTGATTTTTCTGCAAACTGCATGGACCAGTAAATGACTAAAAGGGGCCTAGAATGTCTCTTTGCAGCCTATGGCTGACTGAAGGTAACTAAGAGTGACCCACTTATCTGGGCATGCACTACAAGAATGGGTACAACAATTAGGGATAAAGTGTAAGTTCCATGTACCATATAATCCTACCAGAGCAGGAAGGATAGAGAGGTACAATGATTTGTTAAAATCTGATCTGAAGTCGGAAACTAATAGTCTATAGGGTGGTCAGTCTGTTTATGAATGGTGCTATGGCATTTGAATGAGAAGCCCTAGAAGGGGACATTGAGCCCCATAGACATGCCAATACACATTGCTGCCTCCCCTATAAAACTGCAAATACAAACCAAGGAGAATTGTTAAAGCTGGGGTTTGGCCACCAGAATAGTATCTGGCTACCAGCACCAACCATAATAAAACCCCAGAGACTCCATTCAGTGGACATGGCCTTGCATGTTTCAACACATGGACCAGCAGTGGCTGGCCCTCCTGCCAACATGGAGGCAAGACCTAGAGGCTGGCCTCCTGGAGTAATAACAGAGTGTCCCCCACATGGATAATGGTAGTGTACACTAAACGGCCAGAAGGTAAGAGCATCTTACCAGGGAGTTTTGTGTTATCTTTATAGCCAGTGCATGCACCTCCAGTAGCATTATATATAGACCCTTTGGTAACCCCCACAGGGAGACAGGTAAAAGTATGGTATACTTGACCCAGATGGGACTACCTTCCTGCCACAGTCCTACTGTAGGACCACTCTCTTGCATGCATTCTATCTGATGGACAATATTTGCCTATGTTGGTGTCATTAAAACATGTGTCTTATTGTCCTTGAGCTTAATCTCCTCTAATGTCTTCATGGATTAGGCACACACCCAAGCAAAAATTGCCAACAGGTCTGCATGCTGGGTGTGCATGCAGCTTCCTACCAGTTCCGCTACTGGTCTCCGATTGAAAGCGTGAGTCATGAACTCATCTATGTGAAACTAGTTAATATACAGCTGGAATGACTACTTGGTGGCAATTCATCTCCTCAGGCTTGAGGATGATTCTCATCATAATTTCTATTGTTATCTGTATTCTATTATGTTGTTGTAGCCTCTGTTGCTGTTGTGGAATCTGGTTACAATGTTCCAGCTTTCTCACACAGGACCATCGCAGAAGCTTGAGGGCACATGGATTGTGAGGTGAGAATCCTGGAGGGGTGGAGTATAGGGAGAACAGGCAGGATGCTCACCTGACCCTAATCTACTTGCCCACTGCACACATGCAATGATGTAATATTTGGCCTACTGTGCAGGCACATGCTTACACATGTGTTGGCAATGAGCCTATGTTGTTATATAAAGACCTCCACCCAGTGCTCTGAGGCAGAGGTGGAGGCAGATTGTGGACTTGCCAGATGCAGATGGGATTCTAGCACTCAACCTGACACCACGATAGTAAAGCTTGGCATGAGACCTTTTACCCTAACATTCCGTTGTTGTTTTCGGTCTCACGGAAACCAGAGTGAACTTGCCTGGAGTTGAAATTCTCTGGCACTACAAGCTGAAAACTGGAGTGGAGGAGGAACACTTAGAAACTCCGGCACAAGAGCCCCCAATAAACACCACTGGACATCTATAGACACATTTGAACTCTATCAGGTACTGAAGGTAACCACAGCAAAACAAAGCATCAAAACTCAGTTCAACTCCTAATTAAGTCAACCCCCACTATAAGAGACTGACAGTACAAAAGAGGCATATATTTCAAGGTATAAATACCATTTCTCTCTGTATCTACTAATGTACATGTGATGTTTGGCACTTAATAAAAAAATTGACACATAAACAAGCAAGAAAAACAAATCTTATCAAAGGACAAGACAATAGATAAAAATATACTCAAACATGACCCAGATGTTGGACAGGAACTTTAAATAACTATGATTAATATGTTAAAGGATTTAGGTGAAAAGGTGTAATGCAGGTACTGACAGGGAATTTCAACAGAGATGAAAATTCCTTTAAGAGGCAACTGTAAAAGCTATAATAAAAAAAAATGCCCTATCAGAGAAGAAAGATTCCTCAGACAAAACCATCAGTTGAGCTAATAAAGCCAAAGAAAGAAGTAATAGACTTGAAACAAGGCCAGTAAAAAATATCCAAAGGGAAGCACAGAGAAAAAAAGAGTGGAAACAAAAAGCACCTAATAGCTATAAGACAATACCAAGTGGTCTAATAGTCTAGCATATATGTGTATAATTGGTTCCCCAAAAGGACAACAGAGAAAGAATGGGGCGAAATAAATACTTGCAGAAGTAATGGCCATGAATTTTCATGAAATAATGCAAGATATCAAACTAGAAGATCCAAGAATCTCAATGAATCTCAAGCAGAATTAAACACACACACACACACACACACACACACACACACACACACACACACACACACACACATTGACACATCATATTCATATTGTTGAAAATTAAAGATAAAATGTTAAAAGCAGCAGAAAAATAAGCCAGATTAAGTAGAAAAGACTTTTCTTCAGGAACAATGCAAACAAAAAAATAATGGAATGACATCTTTAAGGTAGCAAAAGGAAAAACCTGCCAACCTAGAATTCCAAGCAAGGAAAATATACCACAGTAATAAAAGCAAAATGAAAAATTTTCAACCAAACATTGCTAGCAGACCTACAGTACAAAACACATTAAAGGAAGTTCTTCAGGCAGAAGGAATATGATATCAGACAGAAATCAAGATCAAACAAAAGAAAAGAGAAGTTTCAAAAATTGAAAAAATTAAAGTAAACATAAAAGCTTTTTTTAAAATTGCTTTGAACTATAAATGACCTTTTAAAACAAAAGTAGCAACAATATATTCTGGAGTATAAAATATGCAAAGGTAAAATGTATGACAAAAATGATGTAAAGGATGAGAGGGAAAATTTGGGAATATACTGCTGATGTATTCATTTAACATACATGTAGTGGTATGACATTATTGTAATAATTAAAGATATATATTGTGGATTCTATAATATCTATGTTGACAGATAGTAACCGCACTAGTGGGGGTGAGGATTTAATAATATGGGTAACTGCTGAACCACTGTGTTGTACATTTGAAACCAATATGATTATATGTCAACAATACTTCAATTTAAAAAAACAGATGTATATTTTGATCCTTAGGTCAACCATTCAAAAATTTCAAAAAGAATATATAACTAATAAGTCAATACTGGAGATAAAACAGACTCATGAAAAGTACTGAATTATATAAAAACATGTAGAAAAAGAGGGAATCATCAACAAGAAAAGGACAAAAAGAAAACTAATTCTGAGATAGTTTAAATCTAATTACAGTCTAGTTAGACTATGTTAATAGTCTAAACACTCTCAATTAAAAGATAAAAAATGTCACATTAGATAAAAAAGCAAGACCCAAAGCTGTGTATAAAAAATCCACTTCAAATATTAAGATATATACAGTTTAAAAGTAAATAAAATAATTTCTGGCTTCTAATCTGACATGCTAAGAGCTTGGAAGATGTCACTCTCATCCTCACAACAGTAACAAAAAAAAGCCAACCTACAAACAATAATTCTTCTTACATTCAACAGAGAACTGACATTACAGGGCAAATCACCACCCAGAAAACTGAAGAGACAGGTGAAACAGAAAATTATAGCTACCAGGAGCGGATACCACTGGATGGTGAGAAACCTTCGAGAGTAATTGACTGATTGCTGGAGACTGAGTGTGGACTAACTTGAGAGGGAAAATCTCCCGGGCTGGTCTCCCATAGGAGCACCACCAGGTTCTCTTTAGGGTAAAGATTAGAGAATATTCTTCAGGGTAAACATTAGAATCTGCAGTGAGAGGATTCAAAGAAATCACTGGAGGGAGAGGTAAAAGCAATCATTGTGAAATACACTTCTGTACTCTGTTCTCCTTAACAAAGGCCTGACTTGAATGACAACTGTAGCAGAGCCTAACCAGCATGGGTTTTGCCAGAGCCTGACTGACATGGGCAAGGAAATACCCAACTCCAGCCTCCTCTAGCCTCCTGTCTCATCTAAGGCAGGATGAGAAAAGAACTTGTAAAGAAAAGGTAAGAAGCACTTGTAAAGGTCACAGCCATGAACAGAGGCCCACTAACGGTCTGATATCTAGTTACAGAGTTAAAGAACCCTTCTGTTCACCCCACAACTTACCACTGTATCAACAGGGCTCCTTTATAATATCAAGAGGTTACAATTCAAAGAACTGCAAGCTTACTCCATTGAAGGAATCTATGAGGAAATCCAAAGATGACTGAGGAGAGAAAAACTAGGACACTAAAGAAATTTTAGCCTCTGCAGCTTAGCCTTTATCCATAAGGCAGAAAATCAGTGCAGTTATGGCTGAACTGAATAGCACCATCAATCACTTGGATGGAAGAGACATTTATAAATTACTCTATTCAAAGATGGCAGAATACACAAGCTTCTCAAAAATATACAATTCTCCTTAAGCTGATATATAACATTCACCAAGATAAACCACATTCTGGACAACAAAACACACATAAGAATTTTTAAAAGAATAGAAATGATACAAAGTATGCCCTCAGACCACAAAAGAATTAAACTAAAAATCAGTAACAGTAAGACAGAGGGAAACCCCAAAATATTTGGAGATTAAACAACATATGAATAAAGGAAGAATTATCAGGGGAAATTTTTAAGTATTTGAAACTGAAAATAAACATACAAATTAGTATTTGTAGTATGCAGTGAAAGCAGTGCTTAGAGTGAAATTTATGGCATGAAGTACATACATTAGAAAGTATATAGATCCAAGATCAATAATCTAAGCTTTCACGTTAGAAAACTAGTAAAGGAAGAGCAAATTAAATCCAAAATAAGCAGAAGGAAAGAAATAATAAAAATCTCAACAGAAATCTTTGAAACTGAAAACAGGAAATTTAATAGAGAACAATCACCAGAGCCACAAGCTGGTTCTTTGAAAAGGTCAATGAAATCAATAAAGCTCTAACTGGGCGGACCAAGTAAAAAAAGAAGTTTCTTCTCACCACTCCAATGCAACATCATATTGGAAGTCTTAGCTAAAACAATAAGACAAGAAAAGGAACTAAAGGCAGAGATTGGGAAAGAAGAAATTAAAAACAATAGAAACCCGGGATCCCACCTCTAAGTATTCACCCAGGCAAATGAAAACACATACCTGCACAGAAACCTGTACATGAATGTTTACTGCAGCTTCTATCCATAAACACCAAATACTGGAAGCACCCTCATCTTGGTTAACTATTGTTATCTAACAAATAACCCCATAATTTAGCAGCTTAACACATAAAACATGAATTATTTCACAGTTTCTATGGGATAGGAATTTGGGAGCAGCTCCGTTTGGCAATTTGGCTTAGGAACTCTCCTAAGGTTGCAATTAAGTTTTCAGAAGCAATTATCTGGAAACTTGACTGGGGCTGGAAGATCTGTTCTCTAATGATCTGCTCATATGGCTGTGGACAAGCAACCTCAATTTCTCATCAGCTTTTGTCAGGACACCACAGTTACCTGCCACACCACTCTCACGGGGAAACTTGTTTCCTCAAAAAATGTCAGGTGGCACAAGGCAGAGCCACATGTTTTACAATCTAGTTTCGTAAGTCACATACCAGCCCTTCTGCCATATTCTACTGGTCAGTACCCAGAGACCGACCCCAATATAATGTGGGAAGGGTCAACAGAGGGCCATGAATAGTAGGAGACAAGGATTACTGGGACTATTTTGGAAGCTGGCTACCAAAAACCTAAATGTCCATTAACTGGTGAATAGTTAAACTGTGGTACATCCATACAGTGCTCGTAATCAGCAACAAAATGGAGCAAACTACTGATATATGTAACAATATAAAGAAATCACAAATGCATTATCCTAAGTGAAAGAAACCAGATCTAAAAAGCTACATACAATATGATTACATTTATGTGGCATTATGGGAAAGGCAAAAACCAAAGGGACACAAAACATCAGAATTTGTCAGGGTCTTGGCAGTGGGGTGGAAGACTAACTACAAAAGGGCATGAAAGAATTTCTTTGGATGACAGAAACATTTTGTACTTGATTGTGATGGTGCTTACATAACTGTGTGTTTATTAAAGTTCACAGAACTACACACCTAAAAAAGGGTAAGGTTTATTGTAATTATACCTCAATAATTTACTCAGAAAAAGAGAGAAAAAGGAATCTTAAGGGAAAACGGAAGAAGCAGCTTGGCTGAGAAAATGGTTATGGGAGTCCTAATATGTAAATAATAAAAGTTTCTGAAGGAAAAAGTACTACTAAACCAATCATGTTATAATTAAAGTTTCTCAAGCTAACAAATATATCCCTGAGCTTGAGTCTAAAGATTTAAAATGCCCATCAAAGTACAGGTTGGACAGATAAGAAAAGATACCCATGTATTCTGGCATGTCTTGGCAGAAGTCTGTAAGAAAAAATAGAAAAAGCTTAAAGGCTTCCAGAAAGCAGGAACAAGTTAGTTGAAAAAAGAGAGACAAGTGTAGGCTTTTTTACTTGCAACACGACAAAAAAAGGAAAAAGTGAAAAAGCACCTGCAAAGTGTTGAGAGAAAAGGACTGCCACCCATGAATTCTATTTCACCAAGAGTAAAATAAAGTTATTTTGGGACATATATAAAGCAGCTAAGCAAAAAGAACATTAAGAACAGACCAGTGTACAAGGACACTCTAAGTAGTTATTACAAAAAGCTTCTTGTTTTGTTTTGTTTTGTTTTACCTGGTTTACAAGATGAGAGGGACCAAACAGCTTGTGACCCTATTTCCCGTACTGTTCCAGTCCTTTCCAACTGCTTAGGGTCAGCACCAGGAGGTGTCTTGTTTGGTGTAGTCATTTTTTAAATATTCTGTGTAGAAAAAAAAAAAGAATAATCAGATTATAACAGGACCTGAGTATCTTTCTTACAAAAGGTAAAAATAAAAATTTAATAGCAAAATGGATCACTAATACACCCTTGACATAAATCATCTCTTTCTCAAATGCAGTTAATATAACTCAACCACTATAATTTTAAAAATTTTGGGAATTCAGTTTTTGTTTCCATTATGATATATGAGATGTGCAAAGCAGCAGAGTATAGTAGTCAAAAGGGCCCAGGACCAGGGTTTTAGCTGCAGCCTCTCCTTTAGCCTAGACTTGGGGCAGATCTGGGCTTTATTTTCTTGCCTGTCAAAAGGGTTGAGTTGATCTATACTTCTATAATGCTATACAGTACTATACCTCTCTGAGTAAAAATTATATATTCAAATTAAGTTTTTGCTTTAGAAAAGTCAGACTGAAATACTCTTACTTCAGGAGTATGTAAATATTGGTTTCCACTTTAAATAAAACATTAAGTGATGTTCAGAAAATCCCATCTCCCCTCTAGTTGTCAAGAGTTCTATTTCTATGTGCTCTTCAGAAAAATGGCTTCAAGGTCTAGAAGTGAATAACCTTCTAATCCAAAGTAGACGTTTACCACATCTTTCAAGTCTTTTTGTTAGTTTATCTTGCTAAGTCTACACAAACATGAAAAATACCTCTTGGATTGTGAACAGTACGTAAAACTGCTTCGGTAGTGCAAAGTTACAGCTACTGAACATTGTTATACATGTCCTTGTAAACCTGGCCCAATAGTTCTATATACTTTCTCCTTGATCTCAGTTGCTCCCCAATCTCCACACTTGATATTCGTTAAATAATAGAGCCACTGTACTGTAATATTCGGAAAGGCCTGAAACTTTCAGTGAATTTACTTTCAGTAAATTAGCAATTTATTGAATTAATAAATGGATGAATGAATAGACTCAGTCATAAGCAAAAATATGTGCCACCTTACAAGTCAAGTGACGTCTAGGATGAGACATTTAAACCTGTGGCTATCATTACAAACTGAATGTCCTGTCATTGTCAAATGTCCAACATTGTCAAAAAAAGAAAAAAAAAGGCCCATCTGTACACTGGACATTGGAGCTGAATTCAACTGCCGGACTTGGTACTGGATGCCATCAAATGGGTAAAACATGGAGTTCGGAGAAGCCTGGGTTCCTGGCCACACAGCTCATAAGGAGCTGAGGCCAAGGAGACAGAAACCCAGCAGGAGCACTGTTTGAACCAGACTCTGATGGCCCTACTTGACACCCCTGCGGAAGTGCTATAAACAGTCAACCGCTAATGCTCCAATACCGATCCACCGGCCTTGAGAAGAATGCGAGCGGAAAAGGAGACGGAGACAGGGGAAGAGAATGCATCTGCTTATGCTAGAACCATTCTCCACGTCGGCGAAAAGCCACGTGCACTTACAGCTTGCAGACCCGGCTCGCCAAAACTGAGGTTCTTGAGATCCACTGCAGCTCGGCGCCACTCCCACTCAACTTCTCGGGACAGCCTGGCTGCTCATCGATGTTGAATCGTGGTCGCAGCACAATGACGTCATCCCCCGCCGTCTCGCCCTACCTACTTCCAGGGCTCCGCCTGCCTCTCTCCGTCGCGCGCGCGCACCACAACCCTGTGGCATGCGCGAGACGCAGGCTGGGCACCGCCATTTTGGCCGGCGGCCGTAGGAACACGTTGTGTTCCTGACCAGTGAAGGGGAGAGCTGATTTGGCCACTGTGAGCCTCTCCGCAAGGGGATCGTTTTCTCCAGGTATGTGAATAATCCAGAGGGGTTTGGCTGTTAGCTGCGGCCTGCCAGGACTTAAAGCCTGTGAAGATGCTCGCCGCGAGCCTTCAGCCAGGCCCCAGGTGGCGGCGGTGGAGACAGCCGCGGCGCGTGGCAGCCGGCTCGGATGAGACGGCTGGCGCCGCCGAGGGCTGGGAGGCGCCTCGCACTTCCCTCCAGCTGCCCCGACCCGAGGCCGCTGCGGACCGCCACCCCTGCCGGGAGCTACGAGAATAAACCCAGGTGCCGTCTCGAGCGGTCCAGCCTCCGCAGTCTCCGCTCTCCCCCGCTCCAGCCCCGGAGCCGAGCCTTCTCGAGCGGAAAGCGCTTCAGAATTTGGAGCGTCCCCTCCCATTCCCAGCCTTTCCCCGGCGCAGTAAAATGGATATACTGTCATGCGTGCGTATTTGATGGTGGCAAGACGTGACCTTTTCTTTCACTTCATTATGGTGATGATTGAATATGTCATGGCATCTTGCCGCCATGAAGTCGAGTACTCCTTGTCCACTCCCAGTTTTTATAGAAATGATGGCCAGACGACGCTTTAGTTTTTTTATAGAGCGTCGTGGACTGGACTGGAGTTAACCCACGTAATCTCCCAGTTGAACGCCTTTCGCTTTTTTGGTGCGCTTTTATAGCACTTGGCCCCTTGTTGACTTAGTCCGTTTTCCCCTTTACTGTATCTTAAACTCCTCGAGTTTGTGGAGAGTACCTTTATTTTCCCTTTAGTAGTTCACTTTGTAAGCACGATGGCCAAAACCGACTCCCACATCCCAGAAACTACGTAAGCCTATTTGGGGGGTAATGTTGATAAGTGAGAAATAACTGTCAAACTATGTTTTATTTTTTTTTAACCCTCTCTTCCAGAGAACTATTAACTAGGCATTTATGCAAATGGCATTTACGTTGCAGTTCTCAGTATATTTGTCCCATATATTGAAAATACCCATTCTGTACCAGCTACCTGAAAATAATGCTTTGTCAAGTGTTAACCAAGAGCTTTTACCTGTATTCGAACAAAAGGTTTTTTGTGTTTTTTTTTTTTTTGCTCTTAGTTAAAACACCTTGTTCTCCCGTACTAAGAAATTTCTTTTAGGAACTAATATAATTGCTGGGGGAAAAAAAGCAATACTGATTTAGTGTCCCTTCTAAATCTCCTCAATTTAAGACTGAAATGAGAGTTGTGCACCACTCCCAATTTAGGTCTTTTTATTATAAGACAGCCTACAATTAAGCATAGGTCAGAATATTTCATGTGCTATCCAGCATCATTTATTAATAGCAGTCTTTTAAATGCTTTCCTATGGCATTATAATTTGGTTTTAGACTGCAGATGCTTTCCGTACATGCCTCACTTCCTTTTTTCCTCCCACCTGGAAGAATGGCAGTGAGGATCATTGAGTACCATTTTTTAATACAGTTTGTTTTCAGAACTGAAATACCTTCAAATCCCTCATTGTTTCCAGGAGTCTGTTACTATACTCTTCCCCTCCAAGCTTTACTGTACTGTATCTCATTGAAAAAAAATAGGGGGGTTCCCTTTTTCATAATTCCTGAAATAATAGAAATTTAATTAGTAGTGATTACACAGTTAACAATTCAACAAAGAACCAATATTCGTTTTTCTTAAATGAATTATAATTTATCACTATCTTTTATATGAAACAGCTTATTAACCATCTCTGCTATGCTTTTATTCTATAGAAATCTTCTCTATAGTCACTTGGTTTTAAAAATGGTTTAAAATAAGACGATTACATTTTAGTAGTCTGGCAAAAATAAAAGTTTAATATAATCTATTTCAAGATAAAAGACTTAGCCCCTAAAGGGGAATTCATCACAGTCATTCAGGTAATTTGTATGGTGTCCAGTCTTAATAGCTTAAACTTATATTTTTAGAGAATCTTCAGTTTTTAGGGAGTTGTCATTTGCAGAATGGTATCTTTTTGTGTAGCAATTCAAAAGTCATTAATGTCTTCCAATTTTTATGAGACCGAGACCAGTTTTTAAACATTTTTAAGGGGGTAAAAATGAACCTATTGTCAGCATAACTCTACTAAATAAGTATTTGATCTCCCTTTGGATGACTTTTTTTCCCAGTATATACTTTAGTGGATAGCTGTTCCTGTAAAGTACTGGCACTTGCAAGGTTTCTGACATTGTTATAACCTATAGGGCAATTGTTTACTGTATTTAAATTAATTTTCTAACTCATCGAACAAAAATGTTGAGCTCCTGATATGTACTAGACACTGGTCCAGCCACTGTGAAGAACAGACAAAAAATCCCTGTCCTCCTGATTGAGTACATTCTATTTGGGGTGGGAAAAACAATGTATATGTAGAAACAATGTATAAATACACACATATTTATGTATGCACTAAGTAAATGTGTACATATACTATACATAATCATATACACATGACACTTAAACAACATAGAGGTTGAAGGTGCCAACCCCCAAAACAGTCAAAAATCCACATGTAACTTTTGACTCCCTCAAAACTTCACTACTAATACCTTATTATTGACTGGAAGCCTAACTAATAACAAATAATTAACACATATTTTGTATGTTATATGTATTGCATGCTATGCTTACAATACAATAAGCTAGAGAAAAATGTTTCTTTTTCAGATGTCACAAATCTCCAAAAGATTTTCCAATATGTTTATCAAGAAAAAGCCATGTGCAAGTTGACCCACACAGTTCAAACCTGTGTTGTTAAAGGATCAGTGTATGCTTTGTCATATAGAAGGAGCTAAGGAGAAAAATAAAGCAGGAAAGAGGGATAGAAAGGCACTTGGGTTTTTTTATTTTTATTTTTTGGTAGTATAGCTAGAGAAGGATCACTGAGAAATAAACATTAAAGATTTGAAGGAGTGAGTCATGTATTTTACCAGGGGGAATAGCATTACAGGCAGAGGGAACAAAAAATGCCAAGATACTGAAACAAGAACATGTCTGACTTGAGCTAAGAACATCAAGGAGCCAGTGTGGCTGGAGCAAAATGAACAAGAGCAAGTGTAGTTGGAGATGAGATCGGAAAGTTAACAGAGGCTAACCAGTGCCTCATTGGTTATATTAAGGACTTTGGATTTTACTCAGAGTAAGGAAACCTTTTCAGGATTTTAAGTAGAGGAGTGACATGATACCACTTACACTTTAAAAAGATCATTCTGGTTCCTATGTTGAGAACTGTCAAGAGTTGGAGTAGAAGGAGGTAAGAATAGAAGCAAAGAGACATATTAGGAAGCTATTAGAGTGATCCAGATAAGAAATAATGATGGCTTAGACCAACCACATGTCATGAGAAGTGGTCAGATTCATAAAGGTAAATACAGCAGAATTTTCTTTTGTGGCATGTGAAAGATTAACATCTAGGATTTGGGCCTGAGTGAATAGAAATCTAGAGTTGTCACTTAACAGAATGGGCAAGACTGCTAGAGAAGCAAATTTTGGTGGGGATTTCAGGAGCTCAGTTTGGGACATGCATATTAGACCTTTGAGAAGAGATTTTGGGTAGGTGGGTAGGTAGAATTTAGGGTCAGGAGAGGTGTCCTAATTTGAGATAGAAATTTAGGAGTTAGGATATAAATCCCATATAAGTAAGATTTAAAGCCATGAGACCAGAATAGAGCACCTTAGAGAATGAGTATAGATAGAAAATATGAGTGAGTATTAGAGTACTCTGAACTTCTAGAAACCCAGGAGATTGGGAGGAATGACCAGGAGAGTAGGAGGTAAACCAGATTAGTGCTGAATCCCAGAACCAAGGTAAGAAAGGATTTCTCTCTATTAGGAAAAGGTCATAATTTGTGTCTGATGCAGTAGATTAAGTTGAGGGCTAATAATTAACCATTTGTTTTAGCTACATAAGGAACAGTGATGGCCTGACAGGCTGTTTTGATGGAATGATGGGCACTACAGCCTGGAATGGGTCCCAGAAAAAAGTACATAGAAATTGGAAACACAGGCTATAGGCAACTCTTTCCAGTAGTCTTTTCATAAAAAGAAGGAGAAATATAGCAATAGTAGAAGACTGGGGTCAAAGAATAGAATGTTTGAATGCTGGTGGGATAAGCCGATGGAAAGAATAGTTCATGATGTGAAAGAGTGGGAGAATTGTTGGAACATTCTCCTTAATGGTGTCTTAGTGTGCAAATGAACTTAGCTATGGAAATCCATTAAGTGTGATTGCTGGTTGGCATAAGGGTTCACTTGACACCAGTTAGTTTGGTTTTGGTTTTTTCTCTACCCATTTTTCAGCTGTATGTGTGCAGGTAAAGAGTTATGTTTACCCAGGATATTATTAGTGAAGGGCATAAATGATTGACAGTGGAATTTTAGTTGGGTACCGAAGGAAATGGAGGTATGAAAGGCTGGGGACAATGGAAATATGATAAAATCAAGAGATAGTGATAGGTCTGGGGAAGCAGGGAATTCAAAGTGTTGTTAGGTTGCAGTTACTGGTAATGATGAGGTCAAGGGTTTGACCAAAAGAATGAGTGGCTGAGGTAGGGTGAAAGACAGCATCAGTGGTTAAAAGAGATTAATGAACTGAGAGGATAGGCTACTAATAAAAGGATAATCTGTGGCCATATTGAAATCACCAAAAATTATGACAGGAGTTGTAAAAGAGAGCGAGAGTTAGCCAAGGCTGGAAATCAAAGAATGAGGAGGAGTGATCTGATTCTCAGCAAAGGACTAAAGCAGTTGGGTAATCTTAAGAGGCAAAGCTGACTTTAGTGAGGAGGGAGAGATAATAATAGTCTGGGAGCACTAAGTAAGACCTCTTATTTCCCTCCAAGTCTAATAACATTGAGGAGTGTGAGAAAAACATGAGAGGTCTACAGGGAAACTAATGTGTCAAAAACAAACAAATAAATAAATAAATAAATAAATAAGCACTGAGGATCATAGTCATTGATGGGAAAAGCCAACAGATTACCTTTGTCGATGGACAGTCTTTGGGCTTCAGGTTCTTTCATTACGTATTGGAGTAAACTGGAGTATTAAGGCATTTCTTGTAATTATTTAATCAGCATTCTAAATGTTCTAAGCCCAATATCATAAAAGATTTTTAAGTTCACTTTGATCCTATAGCTGGTAATTTATGGTATTGTTAAATATTAAGACTTAAAAAAAGTTTTAAAAGTGAGCACAGTATATACATAGTTACTTGGTCTCCTTTTCATTTCGATCCTGTCAACATAAAATTCAGTTTGGTCATACTATGAAAATGCCAGAGAAATATAGTTTTCATTTTTTCCGTTTGATCAATATGACATCACAATGTTAATAATTTTGTCATTTACATCAGTAGTGTCATTATAGTTAGATGGTTAAGAAATGAAGTAAGAATTAGCTTGATGGAGAGTAAACATCTTTATCATATGTATTTCCATGTCAGATCTTTCTATTGTGCTTTATTGGTTTGTGTTCATATGCTGGTATCAATATTAATTACTAAGGCCTTGTATAATTTTTCCCATCTGTAAAGTGTAGGTTTCCCCAACCCCTTTGCTCTTTTTCCATTTTCCTGGGTATTACTGCATCTTTTCTTTTTGTGTAAGAACTTTTAGATTTTTCATTTGTCTTATTTATTTATTTTTTCTTTATTTTGAAATTGGAGTATATACAAATTCAGGAAAGGTTGAAATCTCTGATACTGAGTTGTTCTCTATTATAAAAATTGAGACAGCATGTCATACTGTTCAGGTCTTTTATGTCTTTCAGTGCTGTTTTCAAAGTTTCCTCACATGTGTGTATCTTATTGATTCCTCATTCTGTTCTTTTTTGTGACTATTGAAAATAGTGTTTTTCTTTATGTAAATTTTCTGGTTAATGTTATATATGTAAAATTTTGTTGCTCCAAACTTACTAAATTATTTTACTGCTTTTACTAGTTTTTAACTAGTTCCAGATAGTCGTATCTGAATATAGTGATAATTTATGTCCTCCTATCTTTTATGCCTGTGACTGACTTCTCTTAACTAATTGCACTGACTATGCCATGATTCTGTTAATCTTTCTGTAATAGCAGAGCTGGATATTCTTACTTTCTTCGAATTATGGCGGATAAATTAACGAGAATTGCTATTGTCAACCATGACAAATGTAAACCTAAGAAATGTCGGCAGGAGTGCAAGAAGAGTTGTCCTGTAGTTCGAATGGGTAAGCTGTTCTGTGGATCATTTAAGGATAAGAGGTTTTAAAAGAAATAATTTGGCTCATAGTTCTCTAGGCTTTAGCATATACCTTTTTTCCCATGAATTTCTTTAAATTGTAAAGATAGACCAGATTTTGGTCTAAATCTCTTTATTGCTTTGTGACTAATGATCCTGTTTTTAAAAACAAAAACAAAAAACTTGTAAAATAATATATTAGTAATTTTTTAAGTTCATTGACTGTAAAATCAAACCAGAGTTTAAGTTACTACTATTCTTACTGTTCTACAAAACCCTATAATTATTTTAAGTCATGGAAAAAGGCCTGGCAATATGTTTGTATTTGATAGTTTTCTCATTTTTAAAAAATGAGAATAAAGAGCTTTTGCCATATATATAAAGAGGATTCCTATATTTCAAGGATAAATAAATTTATAATTCAGAATTGGTGAGTCATTGGTAGTCCTTAAGGGCTATGTTAAAGTAATTGTTACTTTAAATGTACTAGTAAGGTATAGGCTTATTAAATCTTAAAAGCAACTTTAGGTGTCATCTGTTATAGTCTACCATGCTATTCAGAAATTCCATTATTAAGATTCCAAATGCCAAGTGTAATTTTGTCTGTATGATAGATGACTACATACCTGTGGAGCTTCAGTCATCTACCTATCATATTACATTCCTTTCTCTGATTTGCATTACCTTATCAAAGGCATATTTTGTGAATTAAATATTCAGATCAGTCAACTTAAAATACAAATGTGTTAGGATCTGCCATATTTTTACTAGCATATTTTCTTCCCTAGTGGTAAATTAAACAAAAACACATATTAGAGTCTTCATCCTCTTGCCTGACAGGAGTTTTCATAAAAGTAATTCACAAATCTTTCTCCCCAAAGCATTGATTTAAGACATTATCTCAAATGTATTTCTTTTGTGGACTTTGTTTTTGAAAATCTGCTTCTGTGTGGAAATTTGGAACCAGAATTGCCTAAATAACAATATTCAGAAAATGAGAATGTCAGAAAAAATTACCTAATTCTCTTTTCCTTTGCCAGGAAAATTATGCATAGAGGTTACACCCCAGAGCAAAATAGCATGGATTTCTGAAACTCTTTGTATTGGTTGTGGTATTTGTATTAAAGTAAGTGATGTCTTATTTATCAGATTAGATTTGTAACCTAAAAATGAAATCAGGAAATTCTGAATATATTATAATTTTAAAGAGTCAAATACAAAACAACGAATAAGAAATGTAAATTTAGGGAAATGTTACTCTATGTCAGTAATCTAACACTGTTGCTTTTCTAATAAAACCACCCTATTTAAAAATTATCCTTGTCATACTCAACTTCAAAATGCCATGTACAACCAAAATTAACTTCTTTTTCAACCCTTGATGAGAAAGACATTCTCTAGCATGTCTTTACCAGAACTTTTTGTAAGTATAAATACAAAAGATATGAATCATATTACATACTTTTTTCAAGTCTTTATTTTAAATAGAAATTCACATAGCCAAAAACCTTTTAATTTAATCTAATCCTTAAGTGCTTCCTCTGCTATATTATAATTATTTTATTTTTGAATTTATCCCAGTAGTGTGATTTTCATAACATCTCAGTTAGTTTGGCACTGAACAATTTGAGTAGGGTTTTTGATTTAAGAATGATGGATTTCCAACTTTAGTTCATAAAAGATATTAGGAGCCAGTGTGTAAAGTTCTTACTTTACCTATTTTTATTTTCAGATAATATATTTTAGAAAGGAGCTTTACCAGACTCTGCATATCACCCTGTTACTTACTCTAATAAGGTTTATGTGTATTTTACATTGGTTTTTGAATCCTCAGGTGTCCAGAAAGATTTTATTGTACCTAAAAGTATTTTCACTTGTTACACCCTTCTACCAGGTATTTACTGATCTCTTACTATATGCCTGCCAATATTCTGGGTGCTGGAAATCTGTTTTTAAACAGTGTATTTTCTTCTACTCTGTTTTTTTCTTCATTGCTATATAAAAATGAGATTAAAAAATTTGGCATATGCACTTCGTGGCTGGAAAAGAAACTAATGCGATGAATCTGCTTAGGGGTGGAGGTAGTGGAGGTAGTGTATACTCCCTGAACACTAAAATACTTACAATGCACCTCATATATGAACAGTGTGGACATGTTTTTCCTTGGTAGATTGAGATAAGTTTAAATTTCTTGCAGCCTATCAGCATTTTATGTGCAATGATGGAATAATAGAGAATTCTGTAAATGGAGGTAACTTCATTGGCAGAAAAATAGCTCATAAAGATCATAGTTTTGGTTAGAGGGTGATATAATTACTTTGTTAGAAAGCAAGAGTTTTGTTTTTGTTTTTTAAAGCTCTGTGTTCTTGCAACTTCCAAAATGGTAATTCATTGAAATCTTACAGAGACTTTTGAATTGGTCCCCTGAGCTCCTTGAACTCAAGGGATCTCTAATCTAAGGTTATACTTTTTAGATGTACCTGATACTTATCTTTACTTCTGAGTGATAGCTAGCCAGTTACCATTCTTAAAAGACCTTCTAGTTCTTGCCATTCTTGTTTCTTTGACATTTATCTGATTGATAACTGTTATTTGAATAAGGTTTCCTATAAATAAGCTTCTTTTAGTGTAAATTTACTCAGTTGGACTATGAAGTATCTTTTTCATATGGAATGGTTAAAGATCATAATAAGAAGACATTGATCCTTGCTCTATTTAAATATTATGCTAGCTATTGGCAAGGCATAAATAGACCAAAAAACATACCATCCATAATCTCTTAAGGACTTCACAAGGTAGGCAAGGAATCATACAAAGATAGGAAGAGAGAAGTAGAGGGAAGCACCTGTCATTGATTGAATATGGAATCAAATACTTAATAACCATGTTTTATCTTGCCTCTTAATTTTCTTTTACCTAAAATGTAAGAAAAAAAAAACCCACACACTCAAAAAACCTCAAGTTATGTAAGATTTTTCAGTAAGTATTAAACACACATTAGTGTTTACGATTATGTGTGTCACTAAGAGGAATTCAAAATTAGTTATGATTCTTGCCTTTGACAACTTAATTTTTTTAAGTAAATAAAAGGAAATGAAACAGTATTTTACATCTTTGTGTAATTGCCACATTTAGAAGATTCCTTGTTAAAATTTCTTAATTATCTGTTTTAGTCATGTTTGTATTTCTAAAAATTAACACATAATTATTTATTTAAATAACAGAAATGCCCCTTTGGCGCTTTATCAATTGTCAATTTACCAAGCAACTTGGAAAAAGAAACAACACATCGATATTGTGCCAATGCCTTCAAACTTCACAGGTATATTTCCAAGTCAATATTCCTCTACTTCAGTCAGAAATAATACACATTTGAATTTTTCAGAGAAATACAAAAATGAGAAAAAGTGGTATTAACCATCCACTAAAGAGAAATAAAATGTCATACCATCATGCAGAATCATATTGTTTATGTCAGTGTTTGAATCTGGCTAACATTAGAATAACCTGGGGGTCTTTTTTAAAACCACTCTTGCCTAGCTTTCAACCTGGTTCAATTACATCATATCTGGATATAGATTCTGGACCTCAGTAAATTGAAAAAGTTCCCAGGTGATTCTAACATACAACTGGGGTTGAGAATCACTGTTGTTAATAATACTTCTATCTCCCAAATAACTTCTAAGGGAACTTGTCTTTGATTTTATTTGTTAATCTCATGATCTGCAGAGAATATTACTCTGCATTTGAACATAATTGTTAAATCGCAAGAGTTCTTTGAGGTTTTTAATATGCTGAACACTAATATTTTAAGTCCGGGAGTCTAGATTTAACTAGTAAAAAAGTAGTTCTCAACCTGCCAGCTTTAAGGGGCCTACTGCTGCAGCAGGGAGAATGAAGTGGAGTATTTCTGGTTGATGATGCACTTCTCTCCTTGTAAATTAATGGCAGGCCAAAAAAAAAAAAAACACAGGGTAAGGTTGCGCCTACTATGTACTTCTGTGCCAAAGAATTATGTTACACATTAAAACTGTGCCTTATATGTAAAGAAAAATTGTTATTTCAGAATGGACTTTGAATGAAAATTGAGTAAATAAAATTTGAAGTAGTGGTGGTCATGGATGTTTTTCTAACAATTAAGTTTAAGTTAAACCTGGCTGGTTTTTTTTCTTCTCCTAATAGCCAATAATATGTGGTGTATATTTCCTCACTTATTAATGGATGTGTGTGGAGTGCAAGTGCATTAAAATATATCATTCTGATACTCTGTGCTTTTTCTACCTGAGTTTTATTATTTTTGTATACTTATAACAGGTTGCCTATCCCTCGTCCAGGTGAAGTTCTGGGATTAGTTGGAACTAATGGTATTGGAAAGTCAACTGCTTTAAAAATTTTAGCAGGAAAGCAAAAGCCAAACCTTGGAAAGTATGATGTATGTACTACCACCTTATAAAAATGAGTATCTTGGTTCAGTTTTAGGAGACTTTGAAGGAGAGTGTGTGAATTTTTTTTAATGTTAATTTCAAGATTATTCATGGAGTTAATGATGAAAAACTATATATAGATGAAACTCCTTCCTTTTTAATTAAAATCTGTTAATGCTCCTTAATTGATAACTCTGATCTTCCTTAAACTGTTAGGAATTTGTATGCCTTGATTTGAAAGTAAATCCACCTCTAATATTAAAATTGTTAGGAACCAGAAGTATTCTGTTTGGATGTGTGTTCTGTTTTTGTGTGACATTCATCATATTTGCAGTTGTATTACTGAATTAAGTTCAGATAATTGTATGTGTATTTCTAGGATCCACCTGATTGGCAAGAAATTTTGACTTACTTCCGAGGATCTGAACTGCAAAATTACTTCACCAAAATTCTAGAAGATGACCTAAAAGCCATTATCAAACCTCAATATGTAGACCAGATTCCCAAGGCTGCAAAGGTCAGTTGCTTTTTAGGAGAAATTTATACATTATAAATATCAGTGGCAGTATAAAAGATATATCAAAGTAAACTTGTTTTACTTTGTAATAATTCTTTTTAATATTGAAGGAAATATTGAATAAATTTTAATAATTTTATTTTAATACTGAAGGAAAATAATTTTAACTGTTTCTGGTATATTGTGACAGGGAACAGTGGGGTCTATTTTGGACCGAAAGGATGAAACAAAGACACAAGCAATTGTGTGTCAACAACTTGGTAAGTGTTTATTTTGTGTGTGTGTGTTTCATAGGCCCTGAACTTATCTCATAAAGATAGTTGGCTTTATATGGATTACTGAAAATAAATGAGAAATCTCTAATAATTGTCCTACTTACTTTTTGTGTTACACAATTTTTAACTGAAATATTCAAAGCCAGAATGACATGCAGTATACATTTTGCCTAAAAGAGGTTAAAAAAAAAAATCCTGTAACATTGAACACAATGCCTGTATGTTCTTTTTAGATTTAACCCATCTAAAAGAACGAAATGTTGAAGATCTCTCAGGAGGAGAGTTGCAGAGATTTGCTTGTGCTGTCGTTTGCATACAGAAAGCTGATATGTAGGTTACTTTACACCTTTTGTATGTCTTAATCCTTATTTCAGAATTTTTATTTATAATGCTGCTATTAAAGCAGTGGTTTTTAAGAGAAATGAATAGAAATAGTATCTAAGGTTCTAATTTTGAGGTAAGTTGTTAAAACAGTTGTGTATCCACTGCCCATGTTCCCTATTATTCCCACAAGGGGAGAATCTCATTTAATAAAGTCAGTTGTTTATTTAATAAAGTCACTTGTCCCTTTGTACATAAGAAGGATATTTTTAAAGACTTAAGCTCTCCAACCAGGTCAGCAAGTTTTTTTAAATACCTCAAGTAGAACATGAGGTCTTTTAGGTCATCCTAAACCAGGTGGCATGCCATGTGAGAGAGAAAAAGGCAAGATTCCTTCCCACCTTCCAGGCCTCCAGATACTTAGTGCTCCCATCTTTTCCCACATGTCTGCTCTGGCCACCAGTGCAGGTTAGTTCTTCTCCACAAAGTGTTCTGTAACTCTGTGCAGTGCCCTCCTTTCCAAAAACTGTTTGCCTTAATGCAACTGACTTTAGCTTTTTAAGAGAAAAACTTTCTGAATTAATTTGGCCTCTATCAGAATATTTTTCATGAGGAGTGAACAGTACAACGTAGCCTCATCAGGAGTCTCTCCCCAGACTTGGTGTACACTCAAACTTTTCATAGTTTCTTTTCGTCCTTCTACTTCTGAACAGAATCCAGAAGTTTTTACTATTTCAGGGTGGACTCCTCTTCAGAATAAGAGGGGTTTTTTTTGTTAAATCAGAAATATATTACAGTGCTTTAAAATAATATGCAAGATAGAATTTATGTCATATCTTTCTCTCAAATTATTATGTTTCCTATTTTTTTATAGTTTCATGTTTGATGAACCTTCTAGTTACCTAGATGTCAAGCAGCGTTTAAAGGCTGCTATTACTATACGATCTCTAATAAATCCAGATAGGTAAGTACAGATTTGCCTGTGTTATTTTTTCGGGGGAGTTTTACAGATTTCTAAAGATTAAACACTGGGACCATCAGTTTCATATATATATGTGCATGTTTTCCCATCTTGGTTATTTGGAGCTACCATCTGAATTTACCTTCCTCTATCTAGAATAGAGGTTCTTAATATAAATTTCATTTACTACTAGGCCTGTTTCCAGTGAGCTTAGGAATACTTTGAAATGATATGCAAATTTTGGCATATATTTGTCAATTTCTGGGAAGCAGATTCTTAGCTTTTAGCACATCCTCAAAATGCATATGTCACTCAAGTACACACAAAATGTAGAACAGTATAGAGATCACCAAAGTAATTATGGTTGCTCAGAGTCTTACTAAACACAAAAGTGTTCTTTGTAACTTCTGTTAAGTAATAACTCCCTGTATTTATACTTTCGTAGTTTGCAGTTTTTAAATCCATTACTTCATTTGAGCCTCTGTAACCTTGTAAGTTAGAATCTTTAGGTGGTATTTCCATTCTGCAGATGAAGAAATTTAAGATCAGAAAAAGGTAGTTATTTGTTATATTTTTTTATATGGCAGAGCTTTGACCATAACTCAAGTCAAAGCTCTGTGCCCCTCTGTAATGACTGATTTAACATATACCTGATCTTATAAGAAAACAAGAATTCCTTAGGGGTCAAAAACCCAACAGACCTATAAAGAGGAGAGACAAGAATATGGCTTAGCTGAGGGATATTGCTCATCTCTGTAACAGGTCTTGCACTTTTAACAAATTTTTGTGGACAAGAAGCAAGACTTTGTATTGGATATTGCACATAAAATGCCAGGATTCAATGGACTGCTTTCTCAGCAAAACAACAAGCACATGAAGATGTCAAGGATGCGTGTATCTATCACTTACCAAGCTCATTGGGAGTGAAGGGATTGCTCCCCTTCAAATCTGTTCATAGACCCGCAGCTCATATGGATCTAGAATTGAAATTTATGCTATCAGGGAGCCTTAAGAACCCTCCATGGAAGAAAGTAATATAAAAAGAGGGTCCTGGAATCTTTAGTCCTATGGTACATAGCAGAAGCAAATGTAAAGCTCCTTTGGAGGAACAGGTCCTCAACCCTGGACACACAGGATTCCTACTGGCAAAGACTCATGAAGTAAGTAACAATATACAAATGAGTCAGTAGACATAGCGGACAGTGGGATTAGGCCTTCAAGAACTTCAGGTGACATTATCAAGACACCATAAATAATAATATTTAAAAGAATTCAAAACCCTAGGAATATGTTACTACAGAAAGCAATAGGAAAATGTTCCAAAAACCCAAACAAATCTAGAAATTAAAATGTGACATTTTGATGTGAAAATTCACTGGACAGATAAGACAGGTTAGGAACAGCAGAATGGAAATTAGAAATCTGAAAAGTTGATCTGAGCAAGTTACTAGAGTACAGCAGAGAGAATGAGATTGAAGTTTGGAAGGGGCAGTCAGAAACATGGAGAATGGGGTAATGGGTCTTTATGTACATACTAATAGTCTCAAAAATAAAGCCATGAAAAATAAAATCATGGCTGAGAATTTTTCAGAATCTAAAAACTTGACTCTTTAGATTTGGTACACCAGTGATCCATATACTTACTTTGAGGCGAAAATTAGAATCATTTTTATTGATGCTTACCACCATCATGGTAGAAAACATGTCCTCTTAATATTTCATTGCTATTAAACTCGCCCCATTCCTGAGACCCGGATTACTGTGATAGCTTCCTAAAATAAAAGGTCTGCGGTTCTTCTCGCCAGATCTCTGAAATGATGTTTTTTCATATCATTCTAGACTTTGCTATAGCCTCAAGACATATGTTGTTCTTTTAATTTTAATAAAAATTCATTTCTTTGATCAAAATAGTTACATTCCAAATGCTCCAATTTCAAGTGGCTGCTTGCCACCATAAGGAACAACATAGAACAAAAGTTCTGCTGGATAATGCTGTTTAAGAATCTAGTGCTTTCCCCATTGCCAGTTAGCACAGTCCACATTCTTACACCTTATCATTCAATAATTTTTTTAAACATCTGTTTGGTACATAGCACAAGACTAAAGATCACAGATGTGCTAAAATATATTACAGTCTGTATTCAAGATGTTTATGAGCAAGTTGTAGGAGTCGTCAAAAATAGTATAAGTCCAAGTATCAGTTTAGAGTTACTGAGGGTTCAACATTGGGAAAGAAAAGTTCATATGCATATTAGGAAGGGTGTATTCCTAAGGAGGTTGGATTTTAGATGGACCTTCAAGGGTTAAGTAGGATTTTATCCAGTGAAGATTTAGGCAGGAGACCATTTAGAAAATAGAATAGCCCTTAGAAACACAGAAATAGAAAAGTGGATCATTCAGGAAACAATGGAAAGACCCATTTCTCATTGTGTTTTATTAATGTAAATGAAGTAAGAGAAACAGCTGAAGTATTGAGAGGTCTTGAAAGAAAATATAAGGATGTTACTTCATTCAGAATGGAGAGCCACATCTGGGCATCTGAAGAAAATGAGATTTGTCAAAAGTCCATACCAATACTGAATATGAGCCTGAACTAGAATTTAGGCAGAGAGGAAAAGGCTGAAATAGGCACACAAGACAGTATTGAGAAAGAGTTCTTGACAGTTTAAACAGTATAGCGTGAAGTAAAATGAGTCATTTTTTGGTAGGAGTGATGATCCTGTTAATACAAATACGGAGAAATTTTGTTTGTTCAGGAAACTGATAAGTTGGAATTTGAAGTGTCTGCAGGACATTGCTTTTTCAGCATCTTGAACCAAGTTGAATAGGAATGAAGTGCCACATAAAAGCATCATGACTATTATTTGCCTGATAATTTCTACACTAGCCATACTTTTTTCTAATTTCAAAAACTCATGTTGTTTCCCATTCTATTTATAAGGTACTACTCTAGTACATGCTAACCTATTTCCTTTCGGACCTTCACTGTATTACCTATAGAACATATTTGCTATGTGGTCTTTTTTTGGTATTGTTTCATATCTATTCCTTGGCTTCCCCAGCTAATTGAAAGTTCTCAGGTCAATGATTCGTTTAATACCATGGCTGTGAAGCCCCTCCTCCAGCTATCATGGGCTAGAACAAGTAGAAGGGCTTAATGTAAAACTTGAAGAGCATACAAATTAGTTAAGGCTACATCTGATTTAGATCTATTATAATTGTTCCTGCTTTGTAAAGTTTAAAAATATGTTCTTCATGAGTAAAATGCATTTATTTCATATATCCATAAACTGTTTCATGTTAACAATGTTTTTCTTTTAGTTTAGGGAAACAGTTGAAAATAGGATCATTGATAATGAGACTTAAAGAAATTGTTGTATGGCATTTGATAAATAATGGTCTTTACACTTAATTTTAAAAAACATACCTGTTTTCCTGAAATTTACACTGTAGTTTAAAAAGTTCTGTAAGAGTTTTAATTATAATTAAATTTTAATTATATGTATTATGTTACATTTAAAAATAAAAATTTATATTGATTTTCAGATATATCATTGTGGTGGAACATGATCTAAGTGTATTAGACTATCTCTCTGACTTCATCTGCTGTTTATATGGCGTACCAAGTGCTTATGGTGTTGTCACTATGCCTTTTAGTGTAAGAGAAGGTAACTTGAAAGACTGTTTTCACAATGCTGTATTCTTTCACTCTAATGCTTAGAAAATGTACTGTTGATATTAAGTAGTTATATGTTGCTCTGATTTATCCAGAACTCCAGTCTTAACAGAATTTAATCACTCAACAGAATGTGTACATAAGGTAATATGCATCTGTTGTTACACAAAACCCATTTCTTTTTGGAGAATTTTGTGTTGGAGTAGGTAGAAATGCTTTTATCACATTAACTATTTATTTGCTGTATTAAAAGTTACTTTTATATTTTGGCTTCTGCAGTTTCTTTGTAGTTATTTGTCATCTTCAACTTTATCTTTGGCAGGCCAATACTAGTAGTGAAACTCTTAAAGTTCATTTAGTGCTCATCTTGTTTCAGATTTACCTGTAATCTATATCCTATGTTTTTTGTGACTATGACTGTCTAAAAGTCTAGTAAGAGAGTTTAGTAAATACATTGAAACAAGATAGTTTAGTAGGTGACTGAAGTCTTACAAAAATTGCTTAGTAGGTACATTTTTATTTATTCTTTCTACTTTCAGCTGAAAGTAACTTTCTGGCCTCTCTTTTCTATGTCTTCCTTACCTAAGAAAGTTAGGCAAAAGTAAAACCTACCACTGAGTGGCTCCTGAAACAAGTATCAGTGTACTCTCCATCTGGTGTCATCCTTTTTCCTTTTATTTCCCATTTCCTTTAATACTTGCTTAACTCCTATTTTACTTTATATTTCTTCTCTTCAGCTGTGCCTTAAGCTGTAGAACACCAAAAGTCTAGAACACTGAAAGGGGCTATTCTTGAAAAAAATTCCATGTTCTATAGTAATAATTCATACAGTCTTTAGTTCTCTAGGTTGGGGCTTGTCTTCCCCCCACCACAAACTGTCTCTTCAAAGAGAGTATTTGAGATACCTAACAAACTCCTGGAAAAATTAATTTATATTGCATCATACTGTGCATAAAAAGGCATTGGTAACTTTTTTAATTTATAAAAAGTACATAAATATTTTAGTGTAAGAAGTGGGGAAGGGATTGCTATTACCTACATATACATTTGAGATAGATACATATATTTAAGTTTACCTTTGAGATAGATGCATATATTAAGTTTTCCTCCTAGCAGTCTTGAGATGATATCAGTTATTAATGTTTTATTCTCCTCAAGTAGCAGGTATTTATTGAATACCTACTCTATGTCATATAGTAATTCTAGAATCTGCTTGATAATAAAGTGACTACTTGGCTGTCTTCACAATTCCAGTTATAAATGCCATGTCTAAAGGCTCTGCCATTCAAGAAATGGTCCTAGTGAGGTTTTTAATGTGCCTCGTCTAATTAAAACAACTCAAATTACAAACTGCACTTTCTTTTTTCCTTTAATATACTGAAATTAATGCAGTATATGTAAAAGCTCTCTTTGAACTATAAAGGCAATTAAAGCTTGGACTCATTTTTAAATTGACAAGACAAATATTGCAGTAGAAATGTATTTTTAAAAAATTAATATTTTTTGTGTGAAGTCACTTCTCTGAACCTTCATTTCCTTACCTGATAAATTAGGCACTTAAGAGTAAATGATCACTAAGTCTCCTTCAGATTTATGTTTTTATTTTGGCTTAAGTTTTTTAACCTCACATTTATATTTTTAAATAGTTTAAGGTCAAAAAACATGCTTATTTTGGCAGAATGAGTATTCATTTGTTCTGTCAGCAAGTATTTATCGAGCACCGGTGTTGCAGGCTGAAGATCCAGGCCCCTGCTGTGTGGCTCTCCATTCCAGATCAAATAACATCCTTACACGTTCTTTCAAGACCTTCCAAAATTTCAGCTACTATCTCTGTCTTCTCTTACATATAGGAAACACTGAAAAACAGATCTTTTCATTGTTTCCCAAATAATCCACTTTTTCATTTCATGTGTCTGTCATTGTGGGTTTTAACAACTTTAGTATGGAGGGATGTTAATGGATAATATATTAGCTTAAGTTACTAAAATCTGATTAGATAACAGTATTTTATCCTTGTATATTGAAGCCCAAAAACCGGTCACATGATGGTAGATCATTATAAATGTCTTATGAACCTACAAAATTAATCTGAAAAAAATGCAATAAATTGTATGACTTCATTGTATAATTAAATCTCACATGAAAAAATCTTACATTAAATTATCTATTTAAAAAATTATTCCACAAACTGTATCATTTTATGTCAATCTATGAAAATATTCCATTTTAACCTATTTGTCATTTTTAGAGAAAAATTGTTATTTTTTTAAATTTTATAACAGCAGAACTGTCACATGCTTTTGTGTAAATCTTGATGGGAAAAATCTTACATAAAAGTCAAAATGAAAAGATGTGCTGTGTGTATGTGTGTGTAGGCACCTATATATGCCTGAATCTTACATAAAAGTCAAAATGAAAAGATGTGCTCTGTGTGTGTGTGTGTGTGTGTGTGTGTGTGTGTAGGCACATATATATGCCTGAATTATTTAAACTTGAATTAAATACATAAACACCGTGTTGTCACTGCATGTTATCATAAACCCAAAGAAATGTAAAATCATTGCACAGGCTGCTCCAAAAAGAGTCTAGGATTTTGGCTTTTATATGATCATTTCTTTTTGTGGAAAAAGTTTAGTCTTTAACATTTATTAATCTGTGTCAATGACTTTCCAACAGGCATAAACATTTTTTTGGATGGTTACGTACCAACAGAAAACTTGAGATTCAGAGATGCATCACTTGTTTTTAAAGTGGCTGAGACAGCTAATGAAGAAGAAGTTAAAAAGATGTGTATGTATAAATATCCTGGAATGAAGAAAAAGATGGGAGAGTTTGAGCTAGCAATTGTAGCTGGAGAGTTTACAGATTCTGAAATCATGGTGATGTTGGGAGAAAATGGTGAGTTTTCCTTATATATTTTGTGATATTTGGAAGTTGTTCTTTTTATACAGTAACCAGTAACTTAGTTTTAATGCTCAGTGAAAACTTTGACTCAGTTACAGGTCTGGGAGCTGAATTGAATCCATACATTTCTCAGTGTAGTTCAACTCATTTTGTGATGTATGATTTAATCTGCCATGCAGTCAGGTTCATATTTCTTACTTTGTTATATAATGTTAGTGAAAATAACATGTTTTTCTAGGCTGTTGTTCCATGTATAAATTGATAAATTATATAAAATTCATCTTGGAAACTATGAAGGAAAGGAAAATGTGGTGATTCAGAAGCAGTCAAAATAGTTTAAAACATTTTTCCTTGCACTCCACCATTTGGAGCTTTTCTTATTTTAAAGTCAGGCTATGTTACCTTTGTCAATAGTTGTATTACCAGCATTTTTTAATATTAGATTGCCTTCATAAATAAATTGAGTACCAAATACCTGGTGTTGCCTCCATGATTAAAAAACAATACTAAACTAACAAATTGCATGCATTGATAGTCTAAATAAATCTTTTAAAGCATACTTTATAGACTTAACCATTTATTAAAATGGTCATTGTAAGTTTTAACTGGTCTGTATTTCTCCTAATTAGTTTAGAATATTATTGGCCAATACTGGAAAGGTGAATCATGAAATACTAAGTATTGTTCTGTATAACTTTCAGAATTCAGTAATGTCAGTATGTATCTTTAAAACTCATTTCTCAAGTAAAACCCAGTAGCACCTAGTAATTTGCTCTAAATGTGAAGCATCTTTCATGTTAGTTTGTTATATATTGTGTTGTTCTAGGTACTGGTAAAACAACATTTATAAGAATGCTTGCTGGAAGACTTAAACCTGATGAAGGAGGTAATGTGATACTGAGTCTTTTCATTCTAACTTTGTAATAAAGATCTGAGCAGTTTTCAGGGTCTTATTTATTTATTTGCATTATTTTGCAGGAGAAGTACCAGTTCTAAATGTCAGTTATAAGCCACAGAAAATCAGCCCCAAATCAACTGTAAGTTATTATTCTGTTACATGGTTATTAAAGGTTATATTTATACACACCTATAGTTTTAGTCTTTCACTGTATCAAAATTCTTCAAATTAGTTTCTGTACAAGTTTATCGAAAGTGGCAAAGGAGAGTATTAAGACTACTTAGTCCTTGATTCGTTTCTACTAGTAGGAAAATGCTTTTAAAATCTGGCACCTTTTTCCAAAATAAACCTTTAAAAACTGAATGTGTTTTCTGCTGCAAATGATACCATCACGAAAGTTAAAAAGGCTACATACAGTATGAGAGTGCAGATATGCAAATTATAAATCTAATAAGGTACTCATATCCAGAATATATAAAGAATTCTTAAAACTCAATTTAAAAAGGAGCAAAGGATTTGGGAATAGATGTTTTTCCAAAGAAAATATACGGGTGGCAATTAAGCACATGAAACGATGGTAGCATCATTAGTATTAGAGAAATGCACATCAAAACCACAGTGAGATACCGCTTCACACCTGCTGGGATGACTTAAATCATAAGGACGGTAACAACTCTTGGTGAGGATGTGGAGAAATTGGTACCTCATACCTCTAATATGGTAGAGCCACTCTGAAACACAACCTGACAGTTCCTCATGTGGTTAAACAGAGTTACATATGAACCAGCATTTCCAGTCCTAGATATATACCCAAGAGAAATGAAGACATCTCAACACAAAAACTTAACATACAAATGCATTATTCATAATAGCCAAAAAGTGTAAAACATAGCCCAAATGTCCACTAACTTTTGAATGGATGAACACAATTTGGTATATCCTTAAAATTTGATGTTATTCATCCATAAAAAGAAGTAAAATACTGATACATATTAACTATGTATGAACCTTGTAAACATGAAGTTAACCTCCTTTGAGTGTCTACAAAAATTGTAACGAACTTTTTAACTAGCTTCTGTGCTCAGTACCTCACCACTCACTTTATATTAAGCCTGTTTGAGGTGACTTAGCTTACAGTAAAAATTTTATCATTGATAACGTTCTCTGAACTTTCAAGTTCTCAAACTCAGCCCTCCCCTGAAATAATAAGCAGAACATCTTAGCTTTAGTCCCTATCACATTATCATGAATTTTGTGTTCTGTTACTTATTGCCTAAGGTTACTTGCTAGCCATTTTGACCTATAAAATTATTTCTATAATCAGATGATTTCTCCCTGAAACACCATTTATTACTTCCAAATTTTAAGCTTATTGCTTTTACTTGTTGAACCTGATGAGTTTTTAATTTTAGAAAACTCAAAACATGCCATAGATGGTTGATAAGCATATTGATGCAAATTGATGTATTTTTTGTTCTGAAGCTTTGTCAAGATTCTAATTGTTCTGAAATAAAATTTCAGTACTTTTTTCCATTAAAAACAGGGAAGTGTTCGACAGTTACTACATGAAAAGATAAGAGATGCTTACACTCATCCACAATTTGTGACTGATGTAATGAAGCCTCTGCAAATTGAAAACATCATTGATCAAGAGGTACATACTCCAAAATCATTTTTATTGTTTTATTGTTTTAAACTTTTTGATCTCTCTACATGGTTTGCTAGACTTCTTCTCCAAATAGGTGCAGACATTATCTGGGGGTGAACTGCAGCGAGTAGCTTTAGCTCTGTGTTTGGGCAAACCTGCTGATGTCTATCTAATTGATGAACCATCTGCGTATTTGGATTCTGAGCAAAGACTGATGGCAGCTCGAGTTGTCAAGCGGTAATGTAATTATGTATACTGGTATATAACTGCTTAATATAGCATTTGAATATTTGATAACATAAAAATAAAATATCTCAAAATCATGTGTTTTAGTTTTATACTCCATGCCAAGAAGACAGCCTTTGTTGTGGAACATGACTTCATCATGGCTACGTATCTTGCAGATCGAGTCATTGTTTTTGATGGTGTTCCATCTAAGAACACAGTTGCAAACAGGTAGAACTACTTTGTGAAATTTTCAAACCCAATTATGTTCTAATAATTAGAAAATTTTACATTTTCTAATAGCTTATAAATATTATCCATATCATTTTAATTTTTGGATAGATTAGCCAGAAATTATAGATATGGTTCTGACTCATTATTCATATTGTTATATTCATAGATTACTCATATCAAATACTGGATGGGACTGGGTAGAACAGTACTTCGCAGACTATAGTATAGAATGCCTGACCCAGGAGGACAAGCATGAAAACCCCTGATACTGTATATGACAGATAAAACAAGGTCCACAGAGGTCATGTTTTGTCCAACTTGAACTGCCTGCCGGTGGTAAAGCTTACGGTAGACCCCGTATCTCTGGTATTGATCAACAGCAGAGTTAAAATAATTTTACCTTTTTCCCCTTTTTTCTCATTTTTCCTCATAAGCTTGATTGAAAGCACTTGTAAATACAGAGAAGCCTAACACTGAAATCAGTGTATGAGAAATTTCTTACACTTTCTCGGACTAAAATGTTACGTTAAGGTGAACCATATGAAATTACTGATATACAACCTTTTGTATTTATAAAATGCTTAAAATGTTCCACACATATGAGGTGATTTAACATGACTTAAGATCTAGTTGAGGTGAAAAAGATAAATCATGGAAATTTAAAAAGGAGTTACTATTAAAAAACATTATGTGACACCTGTTTCCTCCAGTGCTAATTTGTTTTCCAATTATTTCGGTGACAAAATATATAACATAAAATTTACCATCCTAACCATTTTAAACTGTACAGCTTAGTGCTTTAAAATACATTCATATTTTTTAATTGAAGTATAGATAGTTAATATACAGTATTTAATTGTATATTAGTGATTTGGCTAAATTTCTAACATAAATACTATGTTTTCTGTTAAATTCTCTTCTTCCCTAAAAATGTCAGATTCAAAATTCTTTCGTCTCTTTAATGATCTTTTTTCTTCTTCTCAGATGTTTTTTTCCAAATCGTAACAGCTTTCTTGTGGTTTTGCACAGTATTAAAAACACACTACATAGTCCAAGCAAACGACATTTCTGAACATATAAGTTATAATATGCTGTGATTACACTATTACCTAGATGGGTTATGATTGGGGAATTAGAGGGAACAGTAGTTCTTAATCTTCTTCATCACAAAAAGTAGTTAAATTTAGGAGGTAAAATCTAAACAATTGATTTTAATTGCTTGATCTTATTTTTCCCCTAGTCCTCAAACACTTTTGGCTGGCATGAACAAATTTTTGTCTCAGCTTGAAATTACATTCAGAAGAGATCCAAACAACTATCGGCCAAGAATAAACAAACTCAATTCAATTAAGGTATGTAGAAAAACTATAGTAAATTATGGATAACTTCTCGGTGTAAATAATTGAAAATTTCATATTGGAAGGCTGTTTCATTAAATATCAGTGTATTTCCTGAATTCTAAGATTCATGTTTTTCACATTCTAGTATCTGATGGCATGTTTCAGTCTGGTGGCATTAATCGTGGTAACTTCCATTGCTGCTTGGACTCAGGCAGAGTTCATGGTGTCCCTCAGTTGTACCACCAGTTGTACAACCTGTGTTGAGTTGAATTGCCACTTAGAATGTCCAGAAAGATTACACTAATTAGGCATTGAAACAAGGTTTTACAACTACCTTAACCAGTTTTTTTCATTTGTGCCTGCACAAGAGCAATATATGATTAGAATGTTTAAGAATCTAAACAAGCCCCTATAATAAGCATAAAATTCTAAACAATAGTAAAGTATTTTCAGTTTACTTGGCATTATTTTTCTTTATGGTACATAAAATAACTGCATGCTGCACTTAATGTAATGTGTGAACTAGTTTTTTAGAAGGTGATAACCTCTTGGTTGCTCAAAAAAAAAAAGTGAATTGACTTTGAGAACGCATTTCTGTTTTTAGTGTCCGCTACAGTGCCTACTTAAAATGCTGCTTACATTTCAAGGCTGACTAGCCATCATCGTTAATACTTAGAAGCTCTAGAAGTGTTACACATTCCTGTAGCATTTACTTGATATTATTTTCGCATTTGTACTCCTCTAGGTTTGCTACTAAATTGTGAGCTTTTCTAAGGCAGAGACAAGGTCATCATACTTATCATGCATTCTTAAGCACATGTCTGGATGCCTTTAGCATTCACTATGTTTTGTTTACAAATGATTTACTTTCAGGCCAAGACAATGAAATGACAAGTGTTGACTTAAAATTGAAGAGCTTTTAAGCAGAAAAGACAAAATTCTAGAGCATTTCTTATACACAGCTTAATTTTCCTAAGAATTCCTCTGAAACATTAGGAACACTTTGTACTGTCATTTTCTTGTGCAGAGACTCATAGTTCAGGTATATGTAAGTCTTCATTTCTCTATACCTACTTAAGTCATACGCTAACCCTAGGAAGGGGGCACTAGGCAACTGCGTATAAATGGATTACAGGCCAGTCTGTAAACAGTACTCCTTTAAGGAGTATTTGCTGCCCTTAAAAGGCTAAAATTTTATTTAAAGGGGCTTTGCTTGAGAACCGAGGAGGTATTCTGGCAGTAGGGACGGGTGGCAGAGGTAGGAATCTCACCTTTAGATGGTGGACTAGCAGAGTACAAAGGAGGTTGTACAGACACTCATAAACACCAAGTAATATTACTGGTGAAAGTCTTACGCCTACACATAGGAAATGGTGTTGATTTTTGTTGCTTCTCTTTTTTTAGGATGTAGAACAAAAGAAGAGTGGAAACTACTTTTTCTTGGATGATTAGAATGACCTGAGAATATCAAAAGCCATTTATTAAATTTACTGGGATTTTTATTGTATAAAACTGTTCTATGCCCCACATACCGTTGAGCGTGAAGTACAGTTTACTTCATGTAACATCAAAAGCTAGCTGTTGTAATTTAGTCAGAACACAAAAAATGGTATTTTCTGTTCTTGATTAAGTCCCTTTATGTGCAAAACATTCTAAAATGGAGATATTTCAAGCTGTACAAATTACCTCCAAGTTTTCATGATGTATGAGATTCCCAATTAGGTGCATTATATTCATGTACCAAATGCTGACCAGTGTTGCGCCCTTTGAAAAATCTTGAAAAAGGTTCTGTACTTGCATGGTTTGCCAAGTATGCCCGTATAATGGAACTGCCCTTATTTTAAAAGCCAGTTGAAGACTCCCCTGATGAAATTTAATAAATATCAGGATTATGTTTTGTTTTCAGTCTTTGCACTGTATTATCTTTGTATTTAGACTTTCAAAGATTATCTACTACAAAACACAGTTGAAAAATGGCAATTTGTTACAATTTAAGCATTGTTTTACAATGTTTTTGATGCTTCTGAATATCAAAAATCATTTCAACACCCCCCCCACACACACCTGCCCAGGAAAAATATCGTTAACTGTCCTCTGAATTACTCAGTTTTAGCATTCCATAAGATTGTATATTGTAATTATTCTCAAGGTAATACCATTTTTTAAACACATTTACATAATCACTAATCAGTACTTAGGAAGAAGTATTTTAAGGAGTATTTCTGCTACAAGCTAAAATGTTTATAGAGTTGCTGCCTAAGCATGTATTTTTAAAACTTCCAGATTTCTGATGGGCAGCCAGTTGACTGAGCCACTTACCAAAAGGCAACAATGCACACAAGTCCTAGACAGCAAAAGTATCCCTTGGTACTAAATATATTCATTTCTAAGTTTGGATATAGGGGTAAAAAAACTTGTAAGTTTTGGATAGTGTGTAGCAAGAGTTCTAAAAACTTAACCCAAATCTCTTTTGAGTTCCCGAGTTTGAAGGGTGGGATACCCATATGGAAACCACTCTCAATTTTACTTGTGAATAATGCACTGAACTGGAACTAATTGATATTACAAGTGAGGAAAAGAGTTCACTAAATAAGCTAATGGGACAAGCAAAATAGAGGAGAAACTTAGAAATTAATGGACTTTTAGAGCTCCTTGAAACAGTTTTAATATGCAAACATTGGATATTAAGTCTGGTTTAACTGGGTTCTTCTTGTAGGCCTTTTTAGCAAGTAATTTGTTATTCATAAATACATGTTCATTTTGAAAAACTCAGATATACCCATTTATAGGAAGTAGTTACTATCGCCCTTCACATTACCCTCCCAAAAGTTACCAGTTTGCGTTGAACAATATCTTTTCATGTTTTTTTTCTGTGCACTTACCTAAGTGTGTATATGTAAAGGGTTTGTTTTGTACATAAATGAGATTATACTCAAACTAAGTAGTGCCTATTTTTAATGATAGGTTAAATTTGTGAATGATTATTTCAAATATATTGAATAAAATAAGGTGAAAGTTACTTTTACTTGCTGATTCCATAGTGTTCTGAATACTGATGTAAGAACACAGTTCTTCATACTCAATGCTGCTGAATGTGTAATAGCTCACGTAATATGGAATTTTAAAAACACGGATACAGACATTACTTAAAATTTTATATAGCAATAAAAAAGGTCTTAAAATTACTATCCAGAAAATTTTCTATACTATCTCTATTACCAAATGCAGATGTTAGGGTATCAAAAAGACTGAAATTGCTCAATACATAGTGATTGGAAAAAATCTCTTAAGCACAAAAGCACATTGCAAAACACTATTTACATAATATACCACACCATTTATGTGAAGATACAATAAAATATTAAAATACACAAAAGGATAATCAAACTTGCTGCTTTTGTGAAGGATAAACCTGATGGTTAAAGTACAGGGAGACATAAATACACACGTTAACAGCCATTACCTGCCGAATTTCTGTATTTTGTACATAACAATTGTTTAAAAATCTATGTTTTTAAATCGTCAAGAGATGATCTGTATTGTTCAACTGGTGTATACCAGTCTTAACAAAAATTCATCAATGGGATTTCAGTTAACCTAATTTTAAGCCACTGTCTTAAGTCCAGTCCCTCTCTCACTTGTAATTTAGTGTGGTTTTGGTGTCTGCCATGTAGTTTCCCTACTGTATTGAAGGAATCCGCTTGCCACAGAGGTATGAAGACAGGGTAACTGCATTCAGTTGTTTCTATAATTTCATTCATGTCATTAACACTTAGCTACATGTATGTAAAGCCCTTAACCTGCTATAGTTAAGAGCATCCGGTGTGGTTCGTAAGAGAAGTCATACTGGGTTTAGAGAGGAGCTATGTGAAGAAGGTGGCTCCCAGGAAAAGAACGGCACCTATAGTAATAAGCTAATCCATGTAAAGCAGAATACATATACTGAATACTAACTTAAAAGGACCATTTAATCTAATTATTCTTAGTCTACACATTCCCATTTCATTTAATGATGGCTGAAAAAAAGGTATGGAGCACTAGCTCAAACCACTGAAGAGCCAGGTTCAAATCCCATTTCTACCACCTAATTTGCAGGACCTTTGTCAAATTAAATTACTTGGCCTATGTCAGTTTTATATAAGTAGGTAAAATAACAGTACCTACCCCATAGATTATTTAATCCCATGTGGTTTTTAGTTGCACATACTAGAATTACCTTATGAATAAAAACCATGGAAACTATCCTATTTTTAGAAGTTTAGTGCTAAATTCCTCTTTAGATTTATATGCTGTGTAACTTGGTTAACCCCGGAAAAACAGAATCGAGAGACAAAATTTAACATATGCACAGTTTTATATATAATGCAGCATCACACCATGTAGGGCATTTACTCTTATACATTCAGATATGTTTGAAACACTTCTTAAGGCTACAAAACAGAACATAGAAAAATAAACAGGAATATATTCAACACTTACAAAAAGTGATATGATAAAGAATATAAAGTACTATTTTCCTCTCAACACTTCAAAAGATATGTATATATACTTTTTTTACAAGTAACATCACAAATGATCACATCTTCACATGCTTTTAAGTATTATTTGTACTCAGTGTAAGGCTATTATTTTTCATACATAAATCTTTTTCTAGCTCTGTTAAAACAATGCAATTTTTTACCCATTCAAGTAAATTCAACCCCAAAGTTGCTGTTTCCCAGCATTACACATGCAACCACCCCTCTAGGATTTTCTATAACATCTACTTTGGGGGGGGGGAGGGGAATCCCCAATTAGTGGGAAATCCCAATTAAATGTGGGAGAGTAAATGGCTGAAATTAGGAGCAAAACCTTAGGTAACTGAAATTGACATACTGGAACTGAGCCATAAAGATTTTAAACAAAAATACAATAGCGTTTAGACATTAATAGGAAGCAAAATACAGTAAACATAGTGTAGCCAAGTACACATCTCTTCAGCTACACTAAAATGGACCTTGCTTAGTACCCATACGTGAAAGACGAAGGTTACCTCATCTAAAACAAGGTGAAATAAATGAGACATAAATAAATATTGCTAGTTTCTAAAATGGCTGATGTTTTCTACACCAGATGGTTAGAAAAGAACTTTATTGCACCAAGTCAATCATAAGCAAGTTTGCAGTTCACAGGCATTAATTCAACCTCAAGTCACAAAGCAGACACACTGCAAGAATATAGTTTGCGTCAAATGAGTTGTACTAGCGTTGTGGTTTAGGAAGACCTACTCCTGCCAGGTCAAGGCAGGGTCTGAGCTGAGGTCAGCCACGAAAATGAACATATGGGTTATCAGGAAATGTTACAAAGACTACATAGCTACTAGCATCCTGCTGCCAACAAGTGGAGCAAGAGTTGAAGATTTATCTGAGAGGAAAAGGAGAGGAATATACACAACTAAAAGCTAAGATGAAAAAGGAATCAAGCTTAGCAAAAGCAACTACTAAAACAGAAAGAACAAGTGAACTTTGGTCATTCTGAACATTTCTCCAAAATGTGTATGATTGTAATACAATGAAGTTCCACAGTTTACAACTCAAAACACGAATGAATCTTACGTCTAAGCTTCTGTATCATGTCAGTATACCACATGACTCAGTTAAAATGAAGGACAAAAGCTTGCTTGGCCCTAGTCTGACCTCAACATAAGGCAAAATCTCCTGGACTAACGTTTAAAACAAACCTAAAGGGAAAAAAACAAACTACCTTTATGCAAAGACTAACTAATTATCAGAAGTTCTTTTATTCCAGAGGTCTCTGAATAAAGTACAATCTGCTAAGTTTTTAAGCACTGTTTCCATCATGTCCTGGTGGTAAGATAAGGGAAACAGGAAGAAAATCAGTATTTCCTTCAAGAACTAGAGTATATACATGTTACTCAATTGAGGTAAGACAGAAATGACAGTGAAGAAATGAACAGTATTCTTTCCTATCCAATTTTTAAACATTTGCAGAAGAAACTGATGTCAAATCCCAATTAATAAAGTGAAAGATACTGGAAACAGCTATTTCTTTTGGACTCCTGAGATCAAACTTACACTGAACTTTTTAAAATCTGGTCATTGTATCTAGATGTGATTTTCATAAAAACTATCAGGTAAATTACACAAAAGCATGAGCTGGAGGACCCTATAATCTCATTCTGTAACAACTGATGGTGTTAAACAAGAAAAAAATGGCTTAAGCAGTACCTTCCCCAATTGCTCTAGTTTAGAAGGTAACGATAGGTTCTTTCAACAGGTTCTCTCAAGAATTTTTTTCTTTTCCACACAATCCGTCTTTACAAATTTGTAAAGATTGGTACACCATCACCTAGCACCATCATAATAAAATGTTATCTTTCAAAGTGCTCTCTAAAATTCTGTTACAAAACATCTAAATGCTAATCACTACTCAAATCAGCAGTTAAACAGACATTAGGTAATTAAAACACAGAGGTAAATAACCATTATTACAGTACAGTGGAGATTCAACTGAGCCCAGATGGCATCCAAACAATTCCTGTGGATAGTCAGAGAACCCAGAAAACTCATCTGCTTCAGTCTGTCAAATTCAAGTTAATTGTATTTGCTTTAAAGTAATTTGCTTAAAAAAAATTATTTTTGGCTAGGTATATTACACATGCCATGCAAAGAGAAACTTATTTGCATAGCACTCAACTTCCTGATAGAGAACATAAAAAAGGGTAGATTTTTCACATTGGGTATGTACAACTAAGAAATACAAGCTACGGGTATTTTTACAGAGTAACACAGATGAATGAATACTGTGTTAATTCAGAGTCAAATCTCCAAATAAGAACAGTGCAACATGCAAAGGGAACTTCTAGTGAATACTGCAAAGACTGGAAGGAAGCACATCAGAGAGCCGTTTCTGAAGAGACAACAAGCTATAAAATGCAAAAGCAAAATCATTTTCTAGCAGCATCCTCTAGAACAAAACTAGAAGTCACAATCACCCTTTTTCTACATTAGTTCCAGCCAAGACAAACTGAACACGCAAATGAAGTGATACACATAACCAATGGTGCAAAGAGAAAATCAAAACAGTAACTCTATAGAAGCCTGTCAAGCTAAAAACTTAACATTTCTTCTCACAAAATATTTAAGTCTGTCAGTGCATTAGTGTTAAAGTGGCATTAAAAAACTTCTGCAGTTTTAACAGATGCAGATTATTTTCAAAATGCATAGCATCTACATCTCTTTCAAGTAGGCACCATGATATTTACACCAGTGCTAAGAATTCTTGGTGGAAACAGCCATTCATTAGATTTCCTATATTTCTTAAACATCTGTTCTTGTATGCAATCTCAAGTTCAACAAATACTCACCAAAATTCAAAAAATATACCCTATGAATATTAAAAGAACTATATACAACATTTCTAAGACACAGGTAAATAGGCTGCCTTTGTGTAATATTAAAGAGAAGACATTATTCAAGTTTGACAGATATTGAGATGAAAGGCCTTTGGGTTGGAAGCATTTCAAAAGACAACAGTGTTTTAGGCTAAGAACTGTTTGAGCCCAGTTTATGACTAAGGCATTGCATAATAAAATATACATTTCTATTTGGTGCAATGTTGTTTTGGAATCTAGTGTGTGTCAAATGGTGTATTTTTTTGTCACTTAGTAAACTATAAAGCACACATCTCCAACATTTCAAATTAAACTTATATAAGGAAAAAAACAAACACTAAATCTGTTTTATATTAAGCTGTTTATAAAAAACACTTTAACAAACTTACTTTCTACTTTTTATGGGGACAGTTACCTGATAAATAAAACATTGTGAACAAAGAAAAATGGCAACACCAGGAATTCACCTGCCCCCTCAACTGCATATCCAAACTCTCTTGTCCAGGATGGAAGTGAGGGTAAAGGAGGAGGGGAGGAGATAGTTCCAATTTGGATTTTCATTTTAACGTATTTTTTAAACCTTCAGAGACACTCCACCTAAGAAAGGGTGTCTGCTCTAAAATACCACAGCAAAAACTATCAGGTGTGTTGTCCCCGATGGCCATCTCCCATTCCTGCTCTCCTCCTATCCCCCCTGTATGGCCGACCTCTGACATTCCGATGGTACTGGTAGCCTTCATCTCGGCTTCTGCTGGGCTGCCCCTTCCAGGACTCCTCACCTCTCGCATGCTGATAGCCTCCCCTACCAGAGTAGCTCCAATCGCTTTTGTACTTCCTGCCTCCATACGTCTGATTATAGAACTGCTTGGATCTACCACCTCTCAGAATATCTGACACGTCGTTTTCGTCTTCTGAACTCTCTTCTTTTGGTCTTTGCACTCTGCTGTCCACAGAGTTGGCCCCACTGACCACAACAGCGGCAGTCTTACTAGGATCTTTTGCTTTCTCTGATTTTTCTTTCATACTTGGAATGGTCCTTTTGGGCTCAAGTCCAACAGGCACAGTTTCTCTCTCTCTGTTTAGAATCTGAGTGGGAAGATGAGCCTTCCCTTCTGCTCCAGGAGGGATGGAAGCCACTGCCAGATCTGCCTCAGGTGTCTGAGACGACTGCTCTGCCCGGCCTTCATGCTTACTCACACTTGCTTCAGTGAGAGGACAAGTGCCTTCACCTCTGGCCTCCGGAAACGCATCTGCTGAAACTGAACCACATTCTTTAGATAGATCCAGATTTTCCAGGGGCAGATCCAATTCTTTCTCATCAGAGGGCACAACAATATTCTGCCTCATTACTGGACTTTCTATGAATCCCTGAAAAGGGTACCCATACCAAACATGAGGAAAGAAAGGAGGTGCAATGGGAACTGGGCCTAAAAATGGATTAGGTCCAAAGGACGGTTGTGTGAACATATTCTTGCCACTGAGTGGCTCTTCATATTCAGCATGAAGAAGCTGCCCAGTGTTTTCAGATTCAAGATCAGCCTGGTAAGACAACTGTCCATGACTTTCAGACACCTGAGATGGAGGAATAACCAGAGGTGAAGAAAATGTCGGTGGTTCAATCTCTGCCTGCGGCATTTGACCATTAACATTGGCCTCAGTCTGCATAGGAAATTGTGCATCAGTACAGGTACAATCACTTTCATTCTGAGAAGCAGCAACTTCTTGGAACCAAGGATTTTGAGGATACACAGAGACAGGGACCTTTGGGTATATCCTGCAGGCTGTCAGGTAGGCCTGGTGCAGAGGGTACAGGTAAGAATGTGGGGCCCACATAGGACAACTATATGCCTAAAAGAGACCAAAAATAAATAAATAACATAATAAATAAATAAATAAAATGGGAAAAAAAGTTTAAAATGAGCTCATTAAGTTTCTCATGCCTGCAAAGACCATATAATTTCTAGTCCAAATACTGGATTACTATGCTACACAACATGGAAAAGGATATAAAATCAAGGCACTGCTCTAAGACTCCATTCCTTGTTCCTATCCTGAAATCAACTCAAAATCCTGGTATAGAATTTGAAAGAGACAATATAATGAACCCACCCACAGATCATTAAGACCATTAATTCCGTCCTTTGGATGTAACTGTATGGAAATAATTTCAGGTGCTAGATATCCCCAAAACCACCACCACCAAACAGTGAGCCTCCAGCTTCAAGTATCTCCATCACTAGTGGCTTAGCTTAGCCATTCATTTTCTAGCTTTACCACCAACTCGCTGCGTGACCCCATGCCAACTAGTTGACTGGTCTGGACCTGTTCTACCAGAAAAATCATATAGGAGTAGATGATCCCCAATATTAGGACTCCACAAACTCCAACTGCAAGGATAAAAAGTTAGGTCAAAAAGAGAAGGGTTAATACTGAAAATGATACACTCCAAATCCCTCTCCTGCAAAGGTTCAACTAAACACCAAAACACAAAGAAACAATTACCAACTAATAGGCTAATTAGCCCATTAGTTAAAGCTAACATTAGCAAGAGATAAAACTAGGCAATGAATGTAGTAGATGAGGAAGTTACTCAAGTCTCCTGTTATGAACTGGCCAGCTGGCTACGGTACGGCACTTCATATTTTAACATACCAAAACCCCGAGAAACTAATTCAAGACAGGAGACAGCACAGCACAGATAAGGACACAGTTTCACCCCCAGCCTCTCTAAGACAAGCTCTTTCAAGGCTGACCATTTATTCCCCAAAAGATACCTCTGCTGTGCTAATGAACACACCACCTTCTTCCATTCCACAGGAGTACTTCCATGTTATTTCCCCGATCCTTTCAACAACTAAGGCAGATGGAAGATTATTACCTCCGTAACATGAAAAAAGCTAGGCTCAGATACACTAAATGACTCACTCAGGGCTATGCAGCTAAAAAGTAAGGACTATGCAGCCAAAAAGTGATGAAGCAGAACTTCAAACCCTGGTCTTTGATTCCTCAGTGAGGACATCTCCCCTAGGCTGCCCAGGGATGGGGCTATTTCCTGAACTACAAGGTTAAACAAGGAAATACTGGAGCCTCATTTACCACCAAACAAACTATACAGTACTGAATATGCTAGTTCTGAAAACAGATTTAATAAACTTAGGGTATTGACTGATAGGGAGAGAGTTAAGATAATTTAAAACAGAGTTAACTTAAAAATAACTTCAAAATGATGAGATGTAAATACCTTCACACCAAGATTGAAGAAAAATCGAAGAATGTTCTTATCTGAAAATAAATCATAATCACTTACTAAAATTAACACGATAAAAAGCTTTCTTTTTAATATCCTAAGACAACATATAGTTAGTTCTAAAGACAATTTTGTCTACTGGGACTGTTTTCTCTAACATGTGATATAAATATATATGAAAACTAATATAACCAAAACCCACGCTCTGTAACTACAGGTTAATTCCAGGTCCAATATTCTTTGTTTATGCTAACTTCTAACTCCCAAAATAGCTTAAGATGAAATTTTTCTTACTAAAAAAAAAATCTGTGTGAAGAAACTCAGGTGTTTACCGTTACTTTTTTTTTTTCAGTTTCTCTGTGGGATTTAAAATATGAAATAAAAATGTTGGGGGATAAGGGTAAAATTAACATAAACCTAATTCATTAATAATGTAAAATTAGTACGGTAATATTAAACTAGGTATTCATTTGACATTATCCAGCTACCCTGACTCAAGTATCAAACCACTGAGCAATAAAACAAAACTATCTACAAAAAAACAGGTAAAGAACAGTAACTGCATTACTCCTTCAGTTTTCTGCAAATTGGAAATTTTGCAAATATTTCTTTGAAAAAAAGTACAGGCAAATTTAAAATGAACTCTTAAAGTACATGTAGTGCTATAATGACAGCTGTTAAGGTATTATATTCATTCTTCTAATTTTTTCATGGATGAACAGTAGTTCCAAATCCAAACCAGTGGTGTAGAAAACTCAGTAATGTTCAGTTATCTGGTTAGCAACATTATTAAGATTTACTCAAAATGGTTTTAGGCTGGTTTTGAACAAATGACACAGGGGGGAGGGGCAGTTACTAAAATTACAAAACACATTCCAAGCAAAGACAAACTGCAACAGGAGACAGTGAATAACAGCTACACCTCTGCTGTCCTTCCCAGTAAGTCCTTCAGCTTCCTTAGCAACATGACCTTTGACCTATTACATTTCTCACTGAATTGAACCTGTATCAGTACTTGATAAAATCAATTTGAACTTAGATCTCACCTTTAGGCAGGTCCTCTCCAGTGTGACACAGTGAATAAGGTGGTGCAATGGCTCTATCTCCCTTTTCATTATAAGGAAACCCAGGGTAGAGAGGGTCCTGGTAAAGGCTCAATGTCTGAGGCAAAGGCATCAAGGGCTGGTTAACTGCCTGTATTGACACAGGAACTGGAGAGGGTGTTAAATGAGCTTGGGACACAGCAGAATCAGGTCCAGTGGTCAGGGTCTGTGTCACTGACAAGATGGGGATTTGAGTAGGGACACCTACAAAAACAGAGGGAAAGGAATCAAAAACCATAAAAAGGTAAAAATAATTATCCTCTATGAATTTAAGTTTACATTAAGTTAAAAAGTAAAAAATGCCAGACAACTGATATAGCTGATAAAATGGTGTGTTCTTTAGCAACTTAAAGTACTTTATATATTAACCAAGGACCCCCTGGACACACAGGAGTAAATCAGGCCAGGAACGAAGCTCTGAGTCAGTATCTTCTAACAGCAGCTCTTACAAACACGTATAAGACACAGAACCTGGCAAAGTTTCAATGGGGAGCCATACAGAGCTGGTCCCAAGGAGATGCAGGCTACAGTGTCCCTGATGAGCAACCAAAGTGGCCAGTGGAGATAACCATCTTAAACATCTGGCTCCTAGGATTTTGAGTGAATATCTCAAGTATCAAATGAAATTGGCCCTCCCACATCAGAAGTAGAGGATCTTAAAAAGCTCTGTGAGGCTCCACCCACCCAACCCACTCTGAGGTCAAGCTTCACTTAAGAATGTGAAGTCTCTGACTTGAAAGGCTTTTGCTGGCTGGTTCATTGGATCTTTAAAATTTTTATCTAACCTGTTGGTCCAAAAGTTGTAGGTTCACTTGGCCAGGCTGGCACAGTGGCTGGTAAAGAAGGCACTGCGGGAGTTAGATGTACCTCTGGAGAAACTAGAAGAGGAGCTGGATTTGACAAAGACACATGTTCTGCTGGCTTCTTCAAAAAGAGGGACAGAAAAAGACAACAGTTCATTTTGTTTAACACTAATTTTTGCCACCAAATGCACTCTCAGTTGCCTGTCTTTTCATTATATTTGCAGTTTCTAAGTAAATGATCTTTCTAGTCTTAGAAATGAAAGAAAAAAGCACAGTAGCTAAAAATTCCACACAAATGTGACCCTTACACCCAGGATCACCTACCAAAAGTCAAGAGAAATCCCTCAAAATGTTAGAAACAAACTCTACAGGAACTAGGACACACAGCTTTTAAAGCAAGGAACCAAGTGACTGAAATCACCTTGAAATTCCTAAGTTATTTAGAATAGCTCCTCACACACAGACATGCCATAAAACTAAATGCTTTCTCACTGACATGAAGGATGTTAACTGAAATAAAAGAACTGAAAGCTCTAACTCCTGTATTAGACCAAGAACCAAAATGTCTAAAACTCAAGTTCCTTTATCATTAAATTTGTAAATTGGTGGTACTGAAATATATATGTATATGTTTCTAATCTCTTCACTGTATCTCTGCCTTCTATGAAATAACTGTTAAGAATGCAGACAACTCTTTTTTAAAGTTTTGAAATAAAGTAAAAATTTATAATTTCCCTTCAAAAATTTTCAAGCCAATCCACAAAAAGTTACCAAATATAAACTTACTCAAAATCAATTCAGAAGAGTGGCTTCTATACCCAGAAAATGGTTTTTCCAGAAAATGGTAATTATTAAAATAATAACACTCCATAAAAACTGAGAACCTTTTAGACTAAGCATCAAATATAGAAAAAGTGTAAATGCACCTATATTATGATACTAGAATAAATTCTTCCAATTCATATTTAGATGTTTTGTTTTTAAATGATCATATGCACAACTAAGAAACCCAAAGAATGGAGCATTCAATGTCAAATGCAACTATGTACTTACTTGTTCTGCAGAAGGTGGGCACTCTAATTTCTTTGACTTGGATGGTGACAAAACTCCTGCACATTTATCATCACTCATATTCTTTGGAAGCAAAAAAATAAGGTGTAATTATGTATTTTAAAGACCCGTATTCTAAGATAATCATGGTTGCCTTTATAGTTTACCCCACTGGCACCTAATTGAAACCTCTCACAACTAAGTATTTTCTTCACTTATATCTGGTCTTCAGGTAGATAACTGCCTGCACTCCTTTATCATGTCAAACTACTGGGCAGTTTTTATTGGGGGTCATGGTTTCAGAACAGCACACTATTCCATGAAAAATAACTACTTTCCACCAACTCAGATAGGTCATCATAATGTACTTGAAGGAAGGGTTATAATTTGTGAGTGAATGTTCTTCAAGCACTATCACACTATCATCTTTTACCAACTTTTCTCTACTTTTCTACTTCCCTAGAAGTTACACAATGGTGAAACCATCTGTATCTTCTACTTCCTGCTTTACTATCAAAATATTGAGGAAAAAGAAAAAATACAATTAGTATTTGAAACGCTGACCTCCAATGTGCTTGGCTCAGGTTTTTTATCCAAGTGAACATGTCCATGGATGGAGTCTGTAACAAATCAAGATAAAAAAGACAGAAGCCACTGGTCATGTTTGAAACAAAACAAAAAAACAAAATATGAGGATAGAGAAAGCCAAAGTACTATCTGAATCTTATTTAGTCAATGAAAAATATAGTTTTTCAGAGTAACACTTAACCTGCTTGAGCCTACATCAATGTCTCTCTGAAAAGTGAGATGTGACATTAAACTGCTTATGATTTAAAAAGTAAGGATTCTTTGCCCAATGTGACTTCAAACCAGTAGATCTCTAGCACTTACTTTCAAATGATCAAATCACATACCTTTATCTTTTCGTTCTTCAGTATCCGTTCTCCGCCTGCTTCCTTTTCTATCACTCACATGTGATGATTTTCTCTGGACGCATGGGTTGCTACTACTCTGAGAAGCCGACTGACTGACTGATGAGCTCTTAAAATAAATAAAACCCAACACTGTGTTAAAGATTTACCCACAAATACATGAACAAAATTTCATGTATTTGTGGGTATTATAATTATTCTCACTCTTCAAACAATGGACTAAAAATCTCAATATTCATAGCCTTGTACCTTTATACTTCTGGAACTATAAAGAACAGGACCAACAGTTCATATTTAATTATCTACTTTACAGTAATAGTCTTCTGACTTAATAAAGAAAAGGATTAGGCAATCAGAGCTTTGGCCTAAATTAGTAGTAAGACTTCTTCATCCCCCACTTCAGGAAGCCACCCTGACCAAACCTTCATCTTGCAACTAACAAACAAAGAATAGCACCCTTCATACCAACCTTTACAAGCAGCCATTGTAGAACCATAGTCATTTGTGGGAAAGAACACCCAAGCATAAATTAGCAGATACTCTGTATTGGATTCTTATCACTGAAATGCTACTAACTGTCAGCAAATCACTTAAGCTCTGCATCAGATACAACCTTCAACTGATAAAACAAGGGACTGGAGTAAGTCAGGTTTTTGAGCTAAATTATCATATCTTTTCTCTTCTAGAACTCTAAGTGTAAATGTTGCACACAGCTGAGAAGAGGATCTCAGCCCTCTGTGGCACAAGTTTTCTAGAAGACAAACCTGAGTCACTATCAAGTCCAAGACAGGAAAAAACTGCCTACTCTATAAATGAAGAGTACAAAAACCCCATTTTAACATTCAAAAAATTTCACAATCTATTCCCAAAGTATAGTAGTTGTTTTACCATTCATAACCAAAAAAAATGGACAAAAAGCTCTGAGTATAAGCTTAAATGATTCATTGATTCTTATTATCTAAAGGATATGGAAAAATAATATATATCACAGAGTTAAATATACTTAACATGCAGAGCATGTCTAATTCACATAGGGATGTGAGTACTTCCAATCATTCCTGAGCTCCAAACTCTGTAGCAGATGGAACTACTATTCCAGATCAGATATATTCAACTCAGTATCTCACACCTCTAAAGGGTTCCACAGAGGCCAGAGAATTCAGTGTGTGGGGCTTTAATGTTTTATATTGGTACACTGGGCAGCCTCCTGTAACATTCCATTTTGTTTGTTTAATCCACCATTAAGAAAAAGTGTCCAACCACCATTCCAGATGATAGGTCATTCGGTACCACTTACAAGTATTTAAAAGACCATAGGTACAGATTTCTAGTGCCTCCCAAAACTGAATTCCCCTCCCCCTACACTGCTGATGAATCCTCCTCACAGAGCATTTACTTCACTCTACATGAGAACTCTTCCCTTCTGACCACCCAAAAGAAAAATTAACAAAAAGATACAGAACATTTCTTCCATCAGAGAAGCATCCATCACTGCCCAGCACCTGACACATGGAGCAATGACAAAGCCACAGGATTACACGTACATGCACCTCCAACAGCAATCATTTGGAGTGACAGCTCTAATTATCTACTTTCGGCCCTGGTATGTTTAATAAGGAACATTGAGAACAGTCTCCTGGTTTTATAGATGTATCCTGTTAACTGAATCATGACTCTCTACTGCATATTACAGTGGCTAGCAAATCATTCAAAAGAGAATACTAAACTAGAAGTGAGCTACTTGACTCAACTCTGCCACCAACTAGTAATATCTTTACAATTCATTTTCCTCATGAAAGATGTGAAGAAGAGAGAAAAACTACATGATGTTTAAGGTATCTTTCAGTTTAAAAATTATCAGTCTACCATTAGAAACTATGGTTTAATAAAAAAACATATTAAGGACAGACTTTTAAATGATAACTTTCAAAATCTCATTTTATACATACGGAAAGGGCTGGGAAAGCCTGTTCATCTCTGTTCTGAATCTCATAGAGTAAACGAGATTCTTCTATAGCTTGCTTCTCTCTGCGCTCTTCTGGGGAGAGGCCAAAATAGTTAGACTCTCGACTCGTGTGATCAAAATCCTCTGCTCTCTCACGATCAGGTTTTCTGTCAAATAAAACATTCTTGTCATGAAAAAAAAAAGACAACATGTATTCAGTACCTAAAATAACCTTTTTTGCCAAGTAAGTATTTGACTGATTAAGCTACACTTTGACTCGTTAAAACTTTTGGTGGGTTGATTAATAAATGTTTGGCAAATTGAAGCTCCTGTAGCATTAGTCTACATTAATTACATAGTCAAGAAGACAAACTTACAGTAAGGGAAAAAAGAAAAAATGTGGAGAAAAATACAACTCACTGCCACTGATACAGAAACAACTGAGTTTGTTTTTTCATTAGGGCAGAAATTTAATAACCACGGTATATATACTTTATGCCATATTACAATACTTTCTTAAGAATTCACTTTCAAAACGGGGACAGTTTTTGGTTTAGGTTTGAAAAGCATTCTAATTGTCTGTTCTAAATAAAGGGCAACATTCAAAGGAGACATCAGGACCATTCTCTTGCATTTTGATGACACCTCCCAAGGGAGACAGAAAGTTGAACAGAAGAAAAAATTAAAATGTGCAAGGCTAGATACTAAATACACAATGTTGTCATCTTAATATAATTTTGGTTCAAGAAGGGTGACAAAAAATTCATGAATAGATCTTAGCAGCCCATAACATAAACCCTAATGTTTCTCTATGGCTTGTATCTATTATAGGCATTATGAATACCATTTGTACCATGCCTAACAGTTCCACAACAGTAAGAAAAGAAAATCCAAAACCGACCAGAAAAATATGCTATCACAATACCAAAACATATAACCTTCCTAAAAAGAATGGGAGGGACAAGATGATACCATCTTATTTTTTTACCTCCAAAATAAAGAGTAACCATTTCATATCCTCAAACATCACACTTAAAATCACACCCTAATTCCACCAGGGCAGATTATCAACCCCAACGGAAATGGGAAAAAAAACAGAGGAGCAAATCTTAAACCCTCATAATGTTAGACAAGTCATTCTCAAACCCCAGTGGTAGAAGATCCCAAAGAGGACTCAGCAAGTGCCAGGAGTCTCTGGAAAGTTAATCTCCTTCACCACTGTGTCCTATCACCCAAAACCATCCATCTTATCCTCATCCACCACACAGCAAAACAAATCCTTCCTATTTGCATCTAGATGAAGAGATATTCAGCAATATCATCATTGCATTTGTATAATATTAGAAAATATACATAGAAATCTTGCTTAGTTTTGTTAAATTTTGTCCAAAGGAAAAGACAGTGTCAATGAGGAAGAAATGAAAAAGTGAGAGGTTATGAAAGTCTTGTGCCCAACATTACTTTTATAGAATAAAAGTTCTTTTATTCTATAACTGGAATTTAAAAGTGGTAAATTACATATTCCAAATAAAGTCAAAATAAACGGTCTTACATCAATTGGACTGTTAGCTATAAAATTCTGAAATGTAACTACTTTGTTTAACTCTTATTTAAATATTCAATAATTTGTTTTAATATACTAGCAAAATTCACTCTCAGACCCACAGTGGAGAAAGCATACTAACTGCAAATACAACTATGTTTCCAAAGTGTCAGTCACAATGTCAAAAATTCTCTAAAGCTTCATGTCTATGTATTACCCACTGCCTTCTACCATCAAATACTCTTATATATGAAGTAACACATAACTTACACTTTTAAGGATTCTAAGGAGTCAAAGACGTTTCACACCTATCTGATCATTCTACCAATTCCTACAAGGTTAGATACATCAGAAACACACTGGATACAAATTCAGATTTTGGTAAACAAAAATATATATAAATTAGCCATTAATAGTCTATGTGTATTTTCTTTTTTAATCTTTAAGACTAAAGAGCATCCTTTCTGAAAAGGGGAAAAAATACTTCTTTCCCAGTCTATTAAAAAATTAGAATTTTATGAAAGGAAAATCTCGTTTCTGCCAATGACCTTCCTCCATTTACTTTTTTTTAGAATTCCAAAGTTAATATTCAAAATAAATGAGTCCCCTTATAAACAAAGCAAAGCAGAAGGAACAAAACAGCAGTAGACTCACAGACACCAAGAAGGGACTAGTGGTTACCAAGGGCAAGGGGAGGAGGCAGGGATGAAGGGGCACAATAATTTGCAGTCACAATATAGGCTGGTCACGGGGATGTAGTATAGCATGAAGAACACAGTTAATGATTCCATAATATATTAGATAGTGACGGCACGGCCACAAGAGCGGGTAAGGATTTAGTAATATGGGTAACTAATGAACCACTGTGTTATATATTTGAAACCAACGTAAGATTGTATAGCAGTAATACTTCAATAAAATATAATAAGTAAGTAATAAGTAACCAAGTCCCCTTAGGTACTTTCCTTGCATTGGGTGAAAGGTCACCAGATGCTAGTAAAGTCTGGTCTCTATCCAAACAACAGATTTCTGCCACAACTAGTTGACTAATAGCACAAATTCTATCTGTTGAACGAGGTAACCCGCATGGGCCCTAAATGTCCCTGGCACATTGTTTCTCAGTGTGCCAAGAACACAAGCCCCTGACTGTCCTTTACCCAGGCCAATTCTCAGGCATGTGTTTGCAGTGACCGTGAGGGATAAGGTAACATCTTTCTTCCGATTGTTAAAATTCATTTGTTTTCATCCAAACTGATGGACAAGTGATTTATATATATATATATATATATATATATATATATATATATAAAGTATCTCTGTAAGGATACACAAGAGTCTGTTAACACTGGACACCTCTAAAGAAGTAAACTAAATCACTGGGAAAGTAAGGATAGGAAAGAAAATTACCAGGATAAATAAACTTCCGAATGTTTTAGATTTTGAACAGTGTATGTTCTATCCTAAACAGTTTATTAAACTAAAAAGAAAAATGTAATGGATTTGAAATATTGGCATTTGTTCCAGTGCTAATACCTGGTACCTATACATGTGACTTCATTTATAAGTAGGGTCTTTGCAGAAATAATCCAAGTTAAAATGAGGTCATACTGGAGAAGGGTGCGCCTTAAACCCAGTGACTGGTTATCCTCATTAGAAGACACACAGGGAGAACATCATATAATAAAGGCAGAGACTGGAGTCATGTACCTACAAGCCAAAGAATGCCACAGATGTGGGCAACACCACAAGCAGGAGACAGGCATGGAACAAGATTCTCCCCTAATGCCTTCAGAGAAAACATTCTCCCCTAGTGTGCCTGGTAACAACCTGATTTTAGACTTCTAGCCTCCAGAACTGTTAAGAGAATAAATTTCTGTTGTTTTAAGCCACCTAGTTTATGGCACCCTGCTATGAAAAACTAACCCAAATAAACTGACAAATAGCTCCCCAAACTAACAAAAGTATTGGTAACGTATCAGCCTAGAAACCTACAATTCTGTCTTGAAGATGTTACATCAACTACTTCAATGACAAAATGTTAAGTATATTCCCAAGAAAGGCGAATGTACAAATGCCAGAAATAAAGACCAGAGCTTGGTAAGCTCATAAGCTGGTGCTACAGTCATTCAACTGCAGAAGGGGAGGTTGGATAGGGAAGGCACTGGTCACAGAACCTAGGATGGGCCCAGCACCCACAGAAAACATGGCCTGGTCTGCATGAAGACAGCCTCAACTTAGACACACCCTCTCAAATAAAGCTCTTCCAAAGGGCTATTAACTACTCCAGAGAAGGGCAGGTTAAGGAAAAAGTTTAAGCCATAGCACAAGAAATTATGACCCTGAAGTTCACCTCTCTGGATATTTAATCAGAATGCTCATATTCATCATGTACCTAAAACTTGTAGCCCAATTCATTATCAGACACATTACCACAAGCAAACCAAACTCATCAAAACAAAGTAAACTAACCACTTTGGTTGATTTAAGTTCCTGCATAAAGAGGAACATCCTCACCCCCCTCAAGGAATTAAGAATGCAACTTGGAATCCAATATTGGAATATACTACAAGCTACCAGATATACATCTGTGCCAGAATAAGATTTGGCTAGGACAAGATCTCCAAATTATTTGAAAAAAAAATTATTTAAAAATAAAGATGTTTTGTGTGCGCAAGTTAGTTAGTAGTTTAAAACCTATACATACTTAAGGAACTCTACAAGAAGGTATGTCAAAGAAATAATCAATCCTCCCATGTTTTCTTCCGTCTGCTACCTCTATAACTTTTCTTCTTCCTTCCTAATTACAACCCTTAAATAGAATTCGTGCCTCATATCGAATTTACCGAGTATCATAATTCCTCCAGGTGGTAAAGATACCTCGAGACAAGTGCTGGGCATAGAAGCCACAGGGCATAAATCTGCAAAGTAAAAAGCTAACCTTTTCAAACAATATGGCTTCCCTCTCACTTACCAACTTTACATTTCCCTGTATGGCCCCGGAAGATGACTGGTTAGCCAGAGACGGGTAAGATTCCTCAAGGGAGGAACAACCTAAGACAGGCACAGTCGCAGGGGGACCATCAGGTGAGAAATTGGGGAACAACAGTGGTGAAGCTTAGAACCTCACTCCCCCCTGTGTTGAGAGAAAGCTTCTGCATCCATGGATGTTTTATTGCCCTTGTCTAGCTCGGATTAGCACATAGTCTACAGGCACACACCTGATCATCTACATTTGCTCTCTTATAACACTAAACTATGTTTTCTACCTTTATCTTGTATCTACCTACCACTTCAGCAGTTTATTAAAAATAAAAATAATAATAATAATAAAGGGAGAAATGTGGGATCAACATATAAATCAAGTATAAAAATCAAACGAATATTCATATTTGACCTGATTGTTTATAGTTCATAATGCGTGATCAAAACTGAAAGTTTCTGTGATGACTGCCCTTGTACTGTTCACCATGTAAGAACTTATTCACTATGTAAGAATTCGTTCACCATGTAAGAACTTGTTCGTTATGCTTCAGAAGATTGGAGACTGAAGAGAACTAGGCATGAGATGGATTAATGACTGTGCATTGAGCATTGACCCCCCTATACAGAATTTTATTGTTAACAACCATTTGATCAATAAATATGAGAGATGCCCTCTAAAAAATAAATAAATAAATAAAGATGTTTTATCCTACAAAATTACTTAAGAGAATTAAGAAGGACTAAAATCCTTACATGGTATTTCATCAACAGGTTTAATATTATGCTACAGACAAGTATATAAATAAAAAATTGTAACTATTTACATGTGAAATGTGCAAATAAGTGTCCCTCAATTTCTACTTCTCTTGCTTTCAGGAAGGTTACCTTATGATCTGTGAGCTTGTCCTAAGATTTTTGTGCTCACTGGAGGGTTTCTGAGACTGTGACCCTGCAGAATGACCAGAAAAAGCATGTTGTCTTACTCCTGAAGGATGCTGGAATCGAGGAGGTAGTGCTGATGGGGCTTTTATTAGCTTGCTTGGATTCTTTGGCCCTCTGTAATCTGTGTCTGTGATAAGAAGCCAAAAATATCTCATAATTTTCCTATTATAAACAACCCCAAGTACTATCACCCCTCCCCCAAAGGAGTAACTTGATGTGCTCCTACCAGAGTGCAAATTTTGTACCAAAGTGGAAGGTTTTTTCATCTTCTTTCCTGACACTGTGTTCCAGCTTTCTGAGGGAGCTGTTTTGAGGTTCTTCGGTGAATGTCTTCAAAAGAAGAAAAAGACTTGCAATAACTTAAATTATTCTCGCTAAGAATATCTACTTAAGTATTCTGCATAAATATTTTATCTCCAACTTATAGAATTTCCAGTTTTAGTTCTTGTATTAAAGACAAATATTTAGCAAACAAAGCATTTAGCTATCCTGATTTAATTCTAATCAAGTAAGATGACATAAACCAAAAGCACATTTTCTAACCTAAAAAAACCAGAAGACTAAAAGATTTAAAGATGGAATGACTGTTATTCTGTTAGATGTGATGATGGTACTCTAGTTAAGGAGGGGGAAAGGAAACTATGTTAGAGACATATAAGCATCTATGTGTCTATGAGAAAAGGTGTGATGTCTGGGATTTGCTTGAAAATATTCCAATTCCATTCCTATTTAAAACAGGGGAAGGAGGTAATAGGCAGAACAGATTAGAAAAGACTGCCAAATGCTGTTAGTTGCTGAAACAGTATGATAGTTACACCATGCTTCACTGAACAATTCTCCTTGTATCTGTGCATTTGAAATTTTCCATAGTAAAATTTGGGTGTGACTTACTTCCTTTTTCTCTAATGAAGATAAGGCACTCTAAAGTAACACTGTATAACAAGTCAACCATATTTTCCTACTCCATTTGACAAATGCTTACTGAAAACTAACTACATGCAGTGCAGTACTGCACAAAATTTAAAACGAATATAGTCCCTGTCCTCCAAAGCTCCTACTTTATAGTTACGACATAGGTAATTTCCCAAATGGCCTTTGTGAAGAATGGTACATTTTAAATTTTAAGCAGCAAGTATTTTTTAAAGACTATGCCAACACGTAAACACCAAATCTGAACTCAACCTGTTTTTTTCAAGAGATCTATAGTTTCTACACATAGGCAATACCTTTTAACTGAATTTGCAAATAAACATGGCCATTTAGAAATACTCAGGATTACATTAGGCTAAATAGAAGAGACAGTAAATGCTTTAGTTTAAGAGTAACATACTTCTTTCCAGGTTCTTCAACCAAAATCGGTCCATTCTCAGAGTGAACCCCTTGAAACTCTGCATTAGAAAATTTACCATTGTGATCCAATCTAACCTGTTGAACAGAGAAAAATCAGTCACCAGCTTCCTTTGCATTAACGATCCACTTTAAAATTTTTATTTTATTTTCATTAAGGAGAAAGGAATGTATGTTGTTAAAAACAAAATTAAGTTCAAAAAGGTGCACAGTATATGTTTCTCTGACCTCCCAAACTTATGTACTTCTACCTAAAATAAATACATTTCTTTGTTTAGCCTTCCAAAATTTGTATAAATTGTTTTTCTAAATATTTCAATAAGAGACAAGCTCATAATCTATTAAGCTCCAAACAAGAGAGGCAGCCTGTCCTGGTTCTGAACACAGGGCCCTGGCACCATGCACACCAGGATCCCAGGCCAGGCTTTTCTACTTACCAGCAGTGTAACCTTGGGCAAGTGACTTATCTCATGTGTCAGTGTCCTCATATGCAAAATGGGGCTAATAATAGTACCTACGTCAGAGGACTAATAAAGATGGAAGAGGTACATGATACACATAAAGGACAGCAACTTGCACATAGCAACTACTCTATAAATGAGTGCAGCTACTATATAATTACTATTATATTTTCACTTTTCTAATTTAAAATGGATAATTGTGACCTTTTTCCCTCCCTAAAAATAGATTCATCATTGGTTCTTTAAGATACAATTAGAGGTAATAATATTTTTGTGTATGAGAGGTAATAGGTTATTACCCCATAAGAAACCATGTTAGAAGAGTAAACCTTTAGGTTTCTCACTGTGTTTCTCAGATTGTAAAAGATACGCAGTGAACAGGGCACCTGTGGGATCAATGCACTAGGAGCCCAATATATGCAACACTGCTTTAAGAACCTCCTACTTCCATCAGTAGATGGAATGTCCTCAAGGTGAGGTTTCATTCATCAGTCACTGGGATACTTTACTTTCCTGTCTTCAAGGGTTTAAAGTAAAAAAGACTTTTCTGAAGTTAATTCTTAGCAAAAGCTTAAACTCTATCTTAAATGCTTACTTGAGTAAACTAAAGTCATCTTTCAGTCACAGCAGTTTCCATAGTAAAATTTCAATTATACTTTATCCAAAAGAAATAGTCAAGCAGAAGAAATAGAAACAAAATATTCTAAAAAGGGAAAAATTAAAACTACCTGCTTTACAATCTACTTTATCAACAACATCTACTTTACCAAAAGCAAGTGAAACTGCAAAGAAAATTATGCTTGATTGAAAACAGTGACACAATTTCAGTGATGCAACCTAAGATCAGCAGTCTTCTCTTGTCTGCTAAGAGCAGGAGGGAGGCAGGAGGAGGAACCCCACTGCAGAGGATTCCATGATTCTGTTCTGTGCCTAGAATACATTTCTGACAATCCCATAAGGATAAACCTAATGAGTCACATCTTCCTCTCTCTCCAAGTACTCCAGAGTCAGAATGCCATTACAAAGTCCTTATGGTAAACTCTGTCTCTGATACCCAGATATAATCCTGGCCAGATACATTTCACGAACCACTTATCACAAAGCAAATTGAGTGTTGCTTCCACAAGTCAAGAAATGTTTGTCAATGGCTATTTCAAAATAGCTTTTAAAAGGCAACACTTTTTGATGGAAACCACTTTTGATAAAAATTATCTTCCAAATAATATTTTTGTGTATGAAGGTTGTTTGGAAAACAGTATCTTTTCATAAAGAAAGAACAGAAAAGGACCTTGGAAACTGTCTTATCCAGAGTTTCTCCAGCTTTGGCATAACAGATGCTTTAGACCAGGTAAGTAGTTGTCACGCGGGCAGGGGGATGGTGTCCTATGTATTGAGGCATATTTGGCAGTATCCTTGGCATCTATCCCTAGATGTCAGTAGCATCTTATCTTACAAAACATGTCTGCACATTGTTAAATGGGGGGTAGGGGGTAAAAAAATCACCCCAAGAACTGATTTAATCCAACCTTCCTCTTTAAAAATAAGCTGTGTAAATCCACAGCCATAGCATATTCAAAGAGAATGGCAAAACTCCTCTTATGGTTCACTCTCCTTTCTGAAGACAACAGAAAAACATCACATACCTATCAAAATCTTCCAGGATGACTTGCATAAATAAAACAAATTGGCCTATATTGTTTAAGTTTGAATCAGTTTCAGTACATTATTTGCCAACTATAATGCAATATCTAAAAATATAAAATGTTATTGTTACTTCTTTGAGGTAAGTAATACCAAAAACTGAATGGCTTTTAAAGATCATGTGATGCCATGGTTTTAGGTACACATAATTTTGGTAATATATTCAGATAGGTCAAAAAGCTAAGTATTTTTAACTACTGTTAAATGTTAGGTACATGATCAAACATATTCTGAAATCCCAAATTAACAACATATCCAAATTTGAGCTCTTTTTGTGGTTCCTATTGGAACAAATAAGATTTTAAGTAAAATCTTTTGTCTATATAATTACTTACTTGGCATTTATCTCCAACTTCATACTGTAAGCCAGCAGCAATGGAGTAATCATGTTTTTGTTGAGCTGTAAACAATAACAGTGTAATATCAAGTTGGCTTAATTATTTTGAAGTGCCACAAAGTAAATTTATGGAAAATGCAGATTTTTTAACTCACCTTGTTTAGACTTCAGCCAAATTTCATATTCCACATTCCTATAGACTGCTGGATTGAGTGACTTAAGAACTTTTCTAGACAAAGGAAGGCTAGGAGAATTCCCATTATTTTTTGGGTGCTAAACAAAGAAAGTCAGGAAATCTAGTCAACACAGAAATGCTCTTACAACATTTTTGTTTGAGACATATACAAAAGTAAAATCAAATGGAGAAAATTTCAAAAATTAGGAAGTCACCAAAAACTTCTTAGATGATCCCAACTATTGAAAATGTACCAGAAAAGAGAAAAAAATTGTCAAAGTACAAATTCATGCTTTCTTATACTGAAAATAAAAAACATTTAAGAAAATACCTGGTCACTTGACAAAGCTTTAAATCCATTCACATCATTAGCAGTGGTAGTTTTACTCCTACAAAGGAAGAAATATGAACATAAGAGTACAAAAATGTGTTTGCATGCAATTAACTTATTGTAATCTCACATAAAGATCTCAAAAATCAGTTATATTCAAAAAAGTCAAAGCCATATTCCAATGAGCTCACGCAAGTTTTAATGTTAAGAGTGTGTACATAGATAGGTATGTGTTGTGTGTGTTTATGTATGTATATATAAAAGTCAAAGACTTTTATCAGTAATCCTTACTGTTCAATCATCGAGAAAATAGACACAGAAATAAACTGTGAAATTTGGGGGTTATAACACATTCAATGTAAAAATTTCCCTTCAATATGTAAATGAGGGTCCATGAAACAAAACAATCCACTTCAACACATACCTACTCTTCACAAACTAAATTAAGTAATCAGTATGTTGATTAAGTCATCAGTATGGTAGGAAAAAATGATAGTTTTGAGACACACGTTCAAATAATTAAAAAGTGGGATGAGAAAAGTACTTGCTGAGATGTCTTTCTGAATAAAGAACTAAAAGTGATGAGACAGAAAGCCATATGACTATTTAGTATTCTAGGCAAAAGGGACAGCAACTGCAAAGACCCTGGAGTGGCCACAAGGCTAGAACAGTAATGGTAGGTTGAGTGGGAGATGGTGAGAGGTTACCTGTACTCTTCTGTCCTACAGTTCTTCCTTAATATATCAACCTCTAGTCTTCAGGACAATCTCCAAGACTATACCCTTAAATGTAGCAATATTTAAGAGACTGCAAATATCTGAACTCTAAACTAAAAAAAAGCACCCATAATTTCCAGTACTTCTGGATTGACCAATATGAATTCAAGAAGAATCCAGGCACAAGAGTACAGTGATATCCCTGGTCTCTCTCTCATTACCACACTATGCCTTGATTATAGAGCCAGCATTCTTCCCTAACTGAAACTTTGGCTTCCCTAAGTCAGACACACACAAGTAAAAAGAAATGTTTAATAATACAGTGAAAAGTTAATTAGAAAGACTTCCCTGTTCCAAGGACTAAAATATACCATAAACAGAAAAACTGAACATTACAACGCACACACCTTCCCTCATCAACTTCTCCAACTTCCTAGCCTTTATCCCATACTTCACCTACTTTACCCACCAACTGCCATCCTAGACCCAACTGTTGCTACAACTAGGAGCAGCATGAGCAGCCCAAGGGCATTGCTGGATGTGACCCAACCCACACAAAACACAGGCAGTAAGTTACAGCAAGCTAGTCACACTCTCTCCCAACTCCCCCTAAGCTAAACGACAGGTCTTAATCAGACAGTGCTTGTAGAAGAACACGTAGCACAATATCTATCTGTACAAAGTTAGTCTAGTCTAGGATTAAATTTACAATGGCAAGCCCAGGTTCAAAACTGATTGACTCATTTCTTTCTTAAAAATAAAGGGTAGTCAAGCAACTTTTCAATCAGAATCAGAAAAATTTAATTCAACAAATGCCTGGAATAACAGATAAAAGGATATATTTAACTATTTAATACAGAATTAGAAAGCTTAATTTCTTTCTCTAGTTCAGTTTTCACAACACATAACACCAAGTAAGATACTTTCATGTTCTTATCATAAAAGTAATAATATACTTTTAGCTTTATTGGGAATGGAATAGGGTTGGTTCTTAGGAGATGTACAGTAAACTTCTCAATATTGTTGCTAAAAACTAATATATGTTGGACACAATATCCAGGAACTAGGCTACGCAGTTATATGTTATCTCATTTCATTCTTACAAATTCTCCCCTTCCAGGAAATACTAACACACCCTCATTTTATAGCTACATAACTGAGGCTTCTTCATAAGTAACTCATTAACTAACCCAAGTTTAGTTAGTTGGCACAAAGCAAGCCAGGATCGAAACCAAGTTTAAAGTGCTTAACCACTATCTTATATAACATGTGAGGAAAAGAAAAATAAGCCTTGGAGGCTCTAAGTTAAAAGGCACTTATTCACAACCTAAACAAAGGCATTATCCAGAACTGTTCACATAACTATACCCCACTGGGATTTTTATCTAAAAAGAAAAACAGAAGGTATTATATATAAGAAAGAAAACAGTTAAGAGAAAAGTCAAGGAAATCAAAATGGCCATTTTTTCATTATTGTATATACAAATAATTGACAAGTTAACTTTAAAACTTTACAATATACACACACATACAGGTAGGACACATCTATCCTATACATGTGCATCTAGGTCGCACAGGAAAAAATCCTTATTAACCAGAAACATAAAAAGAAATAGCCCCACAATACAACACAGATAAAATTAATGGCAGGGAAAAAGAAACTTTACTGCAGATTGCTGTTTTAGGAACACCATAATACCTCAGCAGGTGAGGCAACTCCACACAGAAACATTTATTGAACTACTTCTTCAGCACTTATAAAGTTATTTTAGGACTTAAATTCATCTTACTTGCAACTGTCATCCTCTGAATCTGATACTTCACTGTTGTTTTCATCAGCTCCTTTAGAGGTGTCTAATTCCATCAAGATTTTACTAACATCAGTTTTAAATACCTTCTCATACAGCAATTCATAAAGGAGAGCTGCAATTAAAAAGAAGTATTATGCAACATTAACTAATTTTATGCTCTAACATAAAACTGAGATTGTCTATTAGCAGGCTTCTAAAATCCTTACTAGACACCTGCAGCAGCTTATGGTCTGTAATACAATTTAATTAGAAACTTACCTAGTTAGAGAGCAGCTAGAATTTCTGTCTGTGCAGTTAATTAGTTCAAAATCATCATTACTGCCATTTTTAAAACCAACAGTTAACACAAAAATGTATGATGACTGTGAAAAAAGTGTGATTACAGTACAAGCTAAACATGCATACTGAGCAATTGCTACATTTCACACTCTGTGCTGACCCTTTCAAAACTTCGTGCACAACCAAGTATTATTCTAATAGTACAGATGAAGAAACTGAGAATGAGATGTCATATAACCTTAAGAGACTTGGATGGAAAATATTAAGAAACATTAATTGCTAAGAAAGAGGGTAACTTTTTAAAAGGGACTAAAAAGAAACTATTGTAAAATATATTTTCAGAGACACTGAAAGAAGAAATGTTATTTAGTCAATACTTCTGCTTTAAAAAAAAAGCATCTAGAAAATATGGAAATATTTATTACCAAATGTTCAGAAACACCCCACACAGACACTTTAGGACTCTTGTTTGGTTTTATTACAATGATCTTGATAAAAACAAGTGCACTAAGAATTCGCCAATGGGTGCTCACCCTCTAAATGAGTCCCTAAGAGATCTCTTTCTCATGAACTACCTTTCTCCCACACCCTGATTTCACCCAAACCACAAACAGTAAGTAGTACAGGAAAGGTAGGCTCCAGGAGCTCTGGAAGCTGAAATGTCCCCATCCTGACTAACTGGGAAAGGAGGGAGACACAGCCCAGGATACAGACAGCTAAACATTCATGTATCAAAGGAGATAAAGGTAGGAAGAAAGGAACTACTGGAGCAGTAATTTTCAACTGGGGATGGAGCAGGGATTTCATCCTCCCAGGAAATATTTGGCAGAATCTGGAGGCATTTTTGGTTGTCACAATAGAAGAAACAAGGTTACAAACACAGACACCAGAGATAATACTAAACACCCTACAAGTCACATAAGAGCCCCCACAATATAGAATTATCTGGCCCTAAATGTCAATACTGTCGAAGTTACATAACCCTGCTCTGAACGAAATAAAATGAAGTGCTTGATTTACTCATTTAGATTTTCAAGCTTACACTTTCTGTGTGCTTTAAAAACACACACAGAAGTAACTTTGTATTTACAAGTCAAATTCTAATTACTAGCTCCTTTTTTTCCCAACTGAAACAACTTTTTATTATAGTATTTATACTTTTGGTAACCTAAGGTTCTTAGAAACATCTTCTTATACAACGAAACAGAGTATATTTGCCCTGACTTGTCTGCATTAAGACTGTGTAGCTTAGGAATATAATTTCCTATGCAATAACAACAGTGATACTTACACTGACACATAGCAGAGCTCTCTTTATACTTTATGGGATAGACAATATCATAATGATTTCCATTTGAAAAACACAGTAACACCTAAAAGAGAAAAATAAAGGGTATCTTTTAGCCCTTCATAAATGGCATACACAATGTATATCTCCAGTATCTTTGAGTTACTAGTAAACTTCCAAATAGAAAATGAGTATTTTAGGAGCAACGTGAAGCTCCGGTGTGGTCAACTACATACTTCACACGCAGAAGTGTACACAGGAATTAATTTAAAAAGTTCTATTTGGGGAAATGCTTATGGGGTCATAAAAAACACACACGATATATGAAAACAACATGATTTCAACTACTTAAAAAAACAAGAGAGTTAAAAGACTAAGAAAACATTCCAGAAACTTATTGTTTACTTCTGAGAGGCAGAATTAAAGTTAAGTATTTTCTGCTTCTTTACAGTTTTAAGTAATTTCTCTAAATAATCAATTACTTATGCAAGGAAAAATGCACACTGATTTTGTTTAGATTAAGTCATATTCCAAAAAGTCAAGTAATTGGAATGGCCAGATCCAAAGCCAAGTACCTTGGAAACCCCCAATCCTTACAAAGGTAGTAATACATTCAACCCTCTCCCTTACATAATAACAAGACACTACAACTTGGCCTGGATGATTTTAAAATAGCTAGTCAAGACAAAGTTCTCTTATAATCAATCAGTTCAGTTTTATTTTTTCTTTATGGGCTTCATGTAATTTTTCAGTTGTTTCTGCTTTGTAACTAGATAATAACACCTCAACCAATAATTTATCTCTATAATGGGAAATACATCACAATTATCAAAATATTTCTGGATGTAATGACAGAACCTACTTTAGTAAGTTACTATTTAATGTTTATACTGATATAAAACAGTAAATGGTCTCAGAAATCTATATACACTTGTATCTCAGGTTTTTTTTTTCCTCTAGTGAGATGTTATGATGTTAACACAGTCATTTGTGGGGAAAAATCAATACAAATTAGTAAGACTCAGTAATTAACAGGAGCTTTAAAAACACAGTATCATAAACTTCAAACCAGAAATATTCCAAAAATTCACTTAAATATAACAGCTTAAGGGTCACTTAAAAATTATAGCTTAAGAGGCAACAACTGAGTGGTTCTTTTACTTAAATCATTTAGAAACACTTAGAAAAATTCTTACCTTTTCAGGAAAATTATTTTCAGTTACTTGTGAAGGAGAAACATTTGGTTCCCGATAAATTATAAAATCTTTCCTGAAAATAACATTGAGAAATTAACTTCTTATGGAATACACTTCATGATTTGAGTTTTAATCATGCATTCTTTCATCATTCATTTGCCTAGTGTGTGCAAAGCAGTGTTCTAGGCACTACACATACAGCAGTGAGCAAAAGAGAATAATGGAATAACCAAGTTGTAAAATACCTACTTAAAAAGTAAAATTTTACATATATGTAACTTCAGATATAATTCTGAAAGATTTAATTCAAAAACACAGAAATTGTGAAAATAAAATTTATGAAGACATATCAAAAAGAGAAAGTAACAGCATTCACCTGTTCCTCTAACAGGCTAAAATAATAAAATTGGTAATAACGGTGTTTTGCTCTTTTCTAGTAGCTATTCAATGCTACTGGTTAAGTGATACAGCTTACAGGCCTCAAAAAATTTCTGTACTCCTTTCCAAAAGTATTTTGAGAATTAAGATTTCTAAAAGTTGATGTATCTAAATGTCAAAATCTAACTGATAAAACTAAAAAAAAACAAAACCGTAAAAAATGATGCTTCATAACCAATGCATGTTTGCTATTTTTAAAGTTTTAGCGTAATGAACTATACTAATTTCCCACTGACTTTATTTTTGTTTAGTGTTTACCTGTACATAAGAGAAAGGGCACTTATTTCCACTTGTCCAACCCATTCCTGTATTGAAGAAAAAAAATTGGCACATAAGCGTCTCACATTTTTTATAGTATACCTCTACATAATACCTTAATACATAACTTTATACAATACACCTAAGCTAGAAAAGCTCATTAATATTAGTACTGCAAATATTATAAAAACATTTATATAAAGCAGGTTATTATACTAAAAGGCAACCCAAGTCTGTTGCAAAAATCATTAGTCATGAAGTGGAACGGCATGATATATGACCATAAAATGTTTTTTAGATATTAAATGGAAGCAGAACTCAGGAATCAAAAGGGATGAAAAGGGGCAGAAGGTCTCTTATCTTCAGAGTGATTGAAGGTACAAAGAAAGCAGTGTTCCATAAACCATTGTGAAATGAGACACAAATTCTATAGTCCTAAAGGAGTCTCCAAACTTTTTAGGAGAAATGACCAGTATATACCGAAATTTAAAATATCCATATACTCTTTGACCCAGAAGTTCAACTTCTACCAATTTATCCTACAGATGTATTTCATATGTCCACAAGTATATATAAACAAGTATATTCACTATAGCTATTTGTAAGCTTAAAAAAAAAAGTTTTTTTAAGCCCTAAAATTCCACTAATAGAGAAGGCATAATTAAATAATTTGGGGTCATCTATACTAAGTATGGAACAACATGCAATGCTTAAAAAGAATGAGGTATACCCAGACGCACTGACTTGGAAAGATCACTCAGAGTATGAAGTATAAAAAGTTAAGTCACAGTAAAATAATCCTACTGTATTAAACAGACAGAAAGGTACATTTAATATGTATTCATATGTGCACAGAAAGAAGACTGGAAGGATACATCCTAAATTGGTATCAGAAAGGGAATTCAAGATGAGAGAAAATGAAGGATTTTTCACTTTTCACTCTCCGTTAAATCTTTTACACCATGAGAAGAGAATGTACCTACACTAGTGAAACTAGTAAACACTTAACACCAGAAGTCACTAAAAATAATAAGCCATTGTGTTAAGTGAATACTGTCACTTTTCCCTCAAAAGAAATTTGAGATAAGGAAAAGATTTTAAGCAATGTTTTGATCGCACACAAAGCATCTTTTCCCCAGAGATTTTTCACTTCAATCGTTAAAAGTTGGCCCTGGTTTTCAAAATGAAAATGGGTGTCATATATTAAAATAGATATCTTAAAATAGGCCTCTGCCTAATAATCATGGCTTCTCATGAAGTGCTACAAGTAACACCTTCTAGTGCAGATTAAATCCTTCACTGAAACCAGTCAGCAGATATCAGATATTTGATATAATTTCCTTATTGTGGGTTAGAATAAAGCAATTCTGCAAAATCTATTTTAACTAATGAACTATCCTATTTTCTTAAATGTTCTTAAATAGGCATCAAAAGCAAACTTTTCTTCCTCATTAGAAACTATTAAGAAATGACAAGACAAGATACAAATTGGAAGAAAATATTTGCAAACTATATATCTAATACAAAACTTGTATCTAATATAAAGAATTCATAATTCAAAACCACCAACAACATAATAAAAAATGGGCAGAATCTATGAACAGACATTTCACTAATGAAGATATATGAATGGCAAATAAGCACATGAAAAGATGCTTGACTTTATTAGAGAAATGCAGTTAAAAATCACCATGAGATACTAACTCTACTACACAACCACTAAGACTGCTACAATTTAAAAGTCTCACAGTATCAAGTGCTGATAAAGATGTACAGCAACTGGAATTCTCATATACTGCTATTGAGAAAGCAAAATAGCATAGCCACTTTGGAAAACAGTTTGGCAACTTCATTATGTTAAACACACATTTACTGTAAGACCCCAAAAGAAAAGACTTATTTATAAGCAAATGTTCTTAGCAGCTTTAATCATAACAGTCCAAAACTGGAAAGAACCCAAATATCCAACTGGTAAATGAATAAACTGTAGTACATCCTTACAACAAACAAGCAGTCAGCTAAGAAGGAACAAACTACCGATACACATGACATTGATGAATCTTAAAATATTTCGATTATACTAACTAAATAATAAACCAGAATTTAAGACTACAAGCTACACTGTTCCATTTATATGCGTCTAGAAGAGGCAAAACTCAGAAAGCACACCAGTGGTTGACAAGAACCAAAGGGTGGAGAAAGGGACTTAACTGTAAAAAGGGCAAAAACTTTTGGGAGCAATGGAAGTGTCCTACATATTTGTGGTGGTGGTTACACAACTCTACACATCTGTCAAATCTCATCACATTACACACTTAAAAGTAGTGAATTTTATTGTATGTCTATTTTACTTCAGTAAAATTGATAAAAATATACAATTGCACAAAGTTTAAAACATTTTTCAAAATGCTACACTGGTATTTTAGGTAAAAGGATAAAGACACCTTCTCTGAGAGGTGGATGAAGTAATGGAGTTTATTCATCAGCTGTATTTCTCTTTGTCTCATACATCCCATATAAGTAGGGAGAAAAAGAAATGAATGAAAACATAAATATTTGTTGCTATAAAAAAGAACAAACAACTGTTTGGAAGGTGTCTAAAACATCTGAAGAACAGGTCTGATGAGACTAGAGAGGGAGGTGTTGTTAACAATAAAAACATCTGGCCAGTCAGCAGCGCCCTGGGAAGGAGTCCATAGCAGCTTTCCCTCCATTCTGTCTCGCAGACCTCCAGTCAGTCAGTTCAGTTCACACCACCTCAATTCTCCCTCTGTACAGTTCTCTCCACTCCCATTATGTCTATCCTTTCTCAGACCCTCACAGTCTGATAGCCAGAACTGCTTCACAAGGACTATTGGTAAAATAACATTGAGGGGGTTGTTTGAATTAAAAAATTAAGTCTTTTATTTTCTACATAGAAGTTAAAAATCACCAGTGACATTACTACCTAGAGATAAGGACTGTTAACACACTCGTTTATCTTTCCTATCTGTTAAATAGAATGTTATATGGGCTTAACATTCACTCAACGCATACAGAGCAAGCCGGCACCCCAAACTGAAAGGTAACAAAGGGAATTCCAAAGGCAACAAAATACACAATCCTTGCCTTCAAAGATGCTTAAAACTAAGATGAAAAAATATAAACTTCAAGAAATGAATTTGTGACCATGGTATGTGGGAAAACCTCAGTCCGGACATCATTTAAATAAAAATGTACTCAGGAGTGGATTTAGCAGAAAGGCCTTCAGAGGCTATTTGTCTCCAAAATTATTGGTATAATACTATGCTTGTACCTTTTTTTATACTTTAATACAGTGTGCACATTTTTCCATGTAGTAAACAATTCTTTTTTTAAACCATTGCAATTGGTCTTCCTGACTCTTCTCACCTGCCTCCCAACCATCTTTATATATAATGTTCTTTCATCAACCATGCAGACTGTCAACAAAAATGCCAGGCACTCTTTTTTGTTAACAGTGTGAACAATATGCACTTACTGCTTGAGAAAAGTTGAAAGGCTTCCCAAAGCCATATTTCCAGGCCCCAAATATACAGACATTAATTCAGATCTGGAATATAGGCCAGTATTCCAGTATTGTAAAAATCTGCATTTTTGCAATCACCTCTGATACTATTAATGCAGATGGTCTGTAGTCACACCTTGAGAAATGCTACCTTAAAGCATAAGATCCAAACTACTGACCCTAGCACTGGTGGCTCTCCCATGACCCGGTCCACAGCCTGCCCTCTGACTTTTTTCTCACTACTTCCTTTGCTTGCTCCATGCTCCACACAAACTGAACTGCCTTCTAAATCTGCCTTCATCACAATTTTTTCACTATCAGGAACTAACCCTTCACCCCAGGCATTTCTTCATCAGAATCTATTCAGACTTCAAATGCCAACTCATTCTATCTTTGCCAACCCAGCTAGAAATAAAACTGAGTATCTATAATATCATATCTATACTTCTTAGGACACATACTATCTTACTTGTAATAAATATTAGATACTCTTCCCTACAGAGCAACTCCTGAGAACCACCACCAAATCCTAGTTAACTCTGCATCCTCAAGGGCCTGACAATTCATGGCCCACAACAAGTACTCAGATTAATATTGGGAAATCAAATGGAGACACCAGTTGTTAACCAAACACCCTGTTCTTATGTTATTATTCCCTTTTATCTCTACCTTACTCTTACTCCTTAGTGTCTTCCTTTGCTAATGTCATCTTAAGATTAACAGTGATCCTCTGAGAATGACAGAACATTCTACATGGCATTCTGTAATATCTGGATTTTTACAGGGAGATTACTAGTTTTATAAACAGGAAAAAAAATAGATTATTTTAACACCAACATGACTGAGAAAGTGTAGCAGTGGGACTTGGGGAAGTGCTATCCTTTTACTCTTAATAGTCTCTTCCTCCTTCTCAAGCTGACCTTGAGAAATAGAACATCCGTAAAAGCCTGTCTTCTCAATTGCCTAAGGACACCATCAAATCTTGCACTGTCTGTCCACCAAACCCCATACACATACCAACATAGCATCCTGAAAAGCATCACCAATGTTATTTTAGGTCTTTTATGTACGTTCACATGCCATTATGACAAAGATAAAGATACAACTCTGTCCTTAGTGAAGCAACATCCTGTGCACAGCTCCAACTGTCCTCCAGTTAAATGCTACATAAAATGAGCAACTAAGAAATGTTTGTAAGAAAACAGGATAATTCACTGTAACCTCTCCATGCACTGCAATATTAATCTTACATTTAATTAAGTTTGAATACATAAAAAAACAGAAATAGAAAATTACTGCATACCTGTGGATTTTCCAAACGTTTTAAATAGTCTTCAAATGACCCTTCTATAAACTGGAGGAAAAAAAAAAGTTAGCCTCTGCATTGCTATACAAACCTTGGATGCATCAAGTTATATACACACAAAAAATCTCATTATGAAAATATATACAAATTATTAAGTAAAGATCATAAACATACAAAATACTCTGAATAAGAAAACAACGTTAGAAAGGTTTCCTAGATAGGACCTGGATGGGCACAGGGATCATGCAGTAGCAAGAGGCAGTGAGAGCACTGTGCTGGGAAAACAGGAGCGATCCGGCCAGCAGGGCAACTTGGCAGAGCAGGAATTCAACTGGACACCTGTTTATAGAGGACTTTGAGCCAGGACTTTCAGACTGAGGGAGAAGGCAATTCAAGGTCACTGCAGGTGACTTTACGAACAGAGAAATTATATGATAAAAGCAGCACTTTAGGGTTAATTTAGTAATGGCCAAGGCATAGAAGAGAAAGACAGAAACACTAGCTAAAAAATACTTATTAATACAGATGAATATTTGAATATTCACTGCCTGTTAAGGTCAGTTGTACTACAATGCTAAAGATATTTGGAAAAATCAAGATTTTTCTAATACAGCTTGCTTCATTGTTGGTTTAACATAAAAACTGAGATTAGTCAAGCTATGTAATGGTTTTTGTTTTTCTCATAGAGAATGCACTAACTGGAAACATTCTAAAAGACATTTGTCTGAAACACCAAATTTAACATTATTTAAATGACAGTCACAGCCAGCTTTGCAAAGTGATACACTTAAAGACATTAAAGTATACTCCCCAGTCTAAAAAATCTTTTAAACACCCATGGACTTTTTAAGACTGAAATTACTTCTTTTATAAATCATACACTGTCAAATTCCTAAAACGTATCTTAAGTTTCCACCCAAAATAACTACATATTTTAAATACCCACCAACCAGAAGCTACTGTTCTGTATTTACAGACTTAAAGAAGAGTCTGTAAGTGATTATTTATAAGTGAAATAAATATAGGTGATTATTTACAGACTTAAAAAAAAACCCACAATATCATTTGAAGTTGGAAGACACCTAAATGATGTTCTGACACAGACCTGCATCCAATCTGAGATTCTCCTTTCTAATCAGAGTATCCAGCTAGGCCCTGACTACATGTGAGTAACAAGGAACACCCCTAACTCCCATGACAGCCTTTTCCAATTCTGCCCAAGAAAAACTATTAGTAGGTCCTTATTATAAGGAAAATGAAACTTTCCCCCTTAGAACTTTCAACCTCTGATCATACCTCCTAAGAATGTAAGCGCTAAATAAATACATGCAAAGCACTTAAACAATGACTGGCACATAGTAAACACTCAACTAATGTTAGCAATTTCCACTACTGTCAACAGTTTTATCCTCTGGGGCCAATAATAGTGATTAATTTACTTTTAAGTTCTTCAAATACTTAAAGGCTACTTCTCCTCCTCCTCTCTATCACCTACCACCACACCCTAATACTCTCTCATCTAGCTTCCACATTACCAATTTTGTTTTGTTTTTTTATGAAACAAGTTCTCAGATCTCCTAATCAAGCAGGTAACTCTCCTTCCTGGGATAAATTACATGTCCATCATATAACATAGCACCCAAGAAAACATTACCAGTAATAATACTTCGCTTGAATATAGTAATACCAACTCAAGAGCATATCCAAACTAAATTTGCAAATAAGTCAATTCTAACATTTAACAGGTTAAGTGTCAATGTTCTTTTGACATTCAGTGGGGGGAAATACCATTGGAAGTTGTCATATGACATAATCTACATCATAGTACCAACTAGTAAATCCTATAAGGCCTGAGGTAAAATGAAAATAGGGCACCGTGGCATCTTATTTCACAGCCTACTAGGTACTACAAAGAAAATTAGAGAAGTTGTTATACAATGTTTTATCAACTATTAATCATTATTTACATAAGTACAGTGTTCTGACATGTGATTCATGATGATGAACTTCAAAAATTAAAAACCGCTGTGTGCCTTCTGATAAAATTAAAGGTTCAGTATTAGCTATATGCAGCATATTTTTTATACTCCAAGTCTGAAGGTTTTTTAATTCATAGGGGGAATACCAATCACAGAAAACTATTAGCCACAACACCCAAATCCCTGACCATGTCAGACAAAGCACACTCTTAACATGTAAGGATCCTGCCCAAGTTATCCTTCCATTCTCCACAGCTCGGTGTCTCTCATCTGTCATAAGAAGATTTCTAAATGTCTGAATAAATGAACACCACAAAATGGCCTAAAAGCAAATCACAAATGAATATAACTGGATTTAAATTCAATAAAACAGTTCTTTTTTTATAAGGGTTATTTTCATAACCTACAGTAAGAGCCAGCCTGTGCAATTCCTACCAGACCACTTATAAAGGCTGAAATGTAAATGCAAGTCAAGACACCATTGTATGTTTAAAATTACAAACTACCTCTTCAAATTTCTCTCTGTTCTCTCGAAGATAGTGAATACAGGCCATTCTGACTTCAACATGGCGAGACTGAGAGTGCAATACCTAAAAAGAAAAAAAAGCTATTAAGCATTTTGGTAAACAAAGACTTGAGTTACAACCCAGTGTCTTCTTTCACACAAACGATAATCTCACAACCAATGGATATCAGTCTCCATTTCCCTTTCCATAATTTCTAGATCTTTACATTCCCAACTCTTCCTCTAACCACAGAAATAATGTAACATATACAAACAGAAGTACTTCTTAAGTCAGATGTCATTCTATAAAGACCTTCTTACCATTTCTCCTTCAGGTCACTACATCACTCCCTTTAAGGAAACTTTGTCAACTTAAGACACTTTCTAGGCCAGCCCTCTACTGTAAGTCTGCTCTTCACAAAGCAGGGCTAACAGAATCCCTGTTACACAGTGCTTAGCATCGTCCTATGCTTGATGGAAAACAGAAGAGGCAACTTCAACAGGAAATCTCTCTGATACTTTAAGCCCGTAAGATTCCTTTTTCCCAGTAATTTTGAATTACTAGCCTGATGTAGAAATTTAAGTCCACTGTGGTTTCAGAAAAACTAAGCCATGTATTGTTAAATCCTCAGTTGTCAGACTTAAATGAATCTTGAAAGAACATCCAAATAGGCAGCACATAGGATATAAACATGTTGCTATGTGTTGTCATCACAATAGCCTTGAAACTTGCTCTTCTGCCCAAAATCTTTTCTTAAAGCACTACCCAAAATAAGTCACACTGCAACGATGATCCAAATTCTCTCACTTTGTAGACTCTGTATTCTTTTGTTAAACTAGTTCAACAAAAGGATAACTTACTGGCATTCTGTCTCTGAATTCCAAAGTTTTGATTTCAAATTATCAGGAATCCTTTGGCTAGCCTCCAATATTTTTAACTGCCATGCTTAAAAGAGGAGATTAAAATTATTTCCTATTACTACAGTAAAGGTGTTCCTGATACCCCTGAAGGGTCAAGGTGGGAGTTAAAAAAAAAAACCCTAGGACATTTAAAATAACCACATCTCAAACTACTAAAAAGGATCCTTGGGAATTTATATTAATATAAAGTAACTTTGAGTGACTCAACCTTATGTTCAGAGTAAGCAGAGAAAAGGGAAGCTCCGATTGCCAGTCTTCCACAGCCAAGGCTCATTTACACCCACAGAACCAAAGGCACAACTCTCTTGACAGCCAGTATGTCCCTTTACATTGAGATACATGGAAGATGCACTAGCTGAGGTTTGCAATGAGTTTGTTTTCAATATACTAGCTGGCTTTCAACCTGGATATAGCTACACGGTATCTTGGGAACAATTAAAAAGCATCCTGCACTGGAAGGGCTCTCCCCATGTAAAAATAACCACCACACAATTTTTTTTGCCAATTCAACAAATAACGTTTAGCAACACCTTCTTTCACAGAAGATATGTTAGACATATCTAGACTATATGAATCAGGGTATTATTAGTTTGAGTAAACCACACGGTCATCTGATAGGGCTTTCCTACCATTAGCAAAGCGAAGCTGGTCTTAAAGCCATCTACCTAGCAACAGGTGGCAGACAGAAGTGAAGAAAGCTTATTTTCCATTAAAAACAATGACAGGACTATCTCATCTTTTCTCCACTTTTAACGAAGATTTTATTTGCACATGAAATCTGAGCCTTTTACTCAGAAGCAAAACTCTCAAAAACCTCCATGAAGAATGGGGGGGCTAGTGCTTTACAAAGCCAAGCACTACAAGAGAAGGCTACATGGCAACTGTTTAAAACGTACAGCACTGCACAAGTTCAAGGACACTCAGGAAGAACTCAAATTATTATATACTTGAAAATAAGGTAGAAGTAGGAGACTTTCCAGTCTTTACTTTCAACAAGTTAGTGATAAGCACCGGGAAAGGCTGAGAGACACTGCTTTAGCAAATCCTCTAAGAGTGTCCTATTTTTAGCTCCATGGCCACAGAGCTGATTCAGGTCAGGCCTCCTGCAGAGCGTAAAAAGGGAAGGGCCTATCTAAATCAAGTAATTTGGAGGGAAAGACTACTCCTAATTCCAGTCTCCTCTCCCCAACCAAGACTGTCATTTAGATTGCTAATTCTGACTCTTTGTTAGACACAATAAATAATTTTGATATTATTGGAGAAATTGTTGGCAAAAAAGTAAAGCCTGTGTACTTATTTTTAAAGGGCAGCCTGAGGTTAGTGTTACCCCCTCACCCACACATGCGCAAACACATACTTTGCATTTGGCCGTGAAGGCTATACACACAGTCCTCACCTACAGAGGAGGTGTCCTGCCCCAGAATTTATGGTATTAAGCTTTCTAAACTCAGTATACAAAAAAAATCAAGAGTGGCTTAATTGGAGGAGGTATTCTCTTGCACCTAACTTAAATCCCACCACAAGATAACAATAAAATGTGTTATCTGATGTTGAGTGCTTAGTGTTAACTAGCTCTTGCCCTTTCTACTTAAAAATAGAGATCCCACTACAATAATTGAGGCTACTGCATAATCAAGTTCACCAATTATCTGCAGCTAGTAATACTGAAATCAGACACAGGAGGATCCGGTAATTTGCAATTCCAGATATTTCTATTCGTTTCTACCTCCTTACTTACCATTCTTGCTACAGCTAATAGTCCGTATAAATAAGAAATTAACTCTGCCTCTGAAGGTGCTGGGGCAGGCAGCCTGAGGCAGAGGAAATAGCACAGATGGAGATACAGAAAATTCACAAATGGAACAGACTGTTTATCTACTAATAGTAAAGAGTGGGGTGGGTGTGTGAACATATCCCACAAGAACACTGGAACATCCTTAATTTCTAAAAATGAGAGAAATCTAATGAACTGAAAAAGCTAGATTTGGGGAGCTTTATAATGTTTGAATGGTAACGCCTGTAACATAATGCAAAGCTTTGTACCAACTGAATCAACTCCTGGTTTAAACAAAAAAAAAAAATTTATCCAGCGATGTGAAAACATTGGCTGGACTTTCGATGTTGAAAAAAATGAGAGTAGACTAGTCTACAGATATTAAGTAAAACATTTACTCACAAACAGAAAACTTCAAAGCTAATGAGCCTTCAAAAAAGGTGAGAAAAACAAAAACATAAAAACTCTACAGGAGGGGAGAAAAGTGGGGTGTATCTTAAGCCACAGAAAAGCAAACTGTGAAAGCTCTGTATGAAATACACACCAGGGCAGTAACGTGAAACTTTTATCCTGTTATTTCAGCAGCTATTTTTCAATATAAGATCAGCTTGTTTTGGGTTTTTTTTACTGTATACCTACCAACTGCACAGTGTTATATAACACGGAATAAGCTCTCTTACAAACAAAAATCAAAAACACCTCCTGAGCAACTGTGTTAGAATGTGATTCTAACCACCCAGTGGGGAAAACTGGGTCAAGAAAGGCCCAGGGAACACCCGTATACACTTTGCCTACTACCAACACACCGAAACAGTAAATTGTTCTTTCTATACCTATATACTGCCTTACAGAGAAAAATAAAGTGTGGGCTCTATTCAAAGACAACTCTTTTAGTACATTCTGAATGTTTAAAAGGCTAGCTTTACCAACTGCACATTTATCCCCTCCTGATTCCAGGGGACCTCGGCGGGCTTGACTACCCTATATTCCAAAGTCCAGTAGGAGAAAAAAATTAAGTTCTACGAGTAAAGTCTGGCGCACCGCCGCCTCTGGTTAAACATTTGGTTTACCGGGGTGAACGCCGTACTTACAATACGAATTGACGGTGAATGCGGAAGAAAATGGGAAAATATTTCAACTCCCCAGCAATCCACGAACTGCGAAAGTTCTGAACAGGCCTCACAGGTCGCCCTCATTACCTCTTCACCAGCAGGGACGCCACCCAGTTAATTTACGGGTTTTTAAGTTTCGATTTTCAGCTTCCAGACCCAGGGCAGAGTTCCGATCCGGCGCTACCGTGGGCCGCTGTGAGGACAGCGGGGCCACGCGCAGCCCCGGACGTGCGCGGCCGGACAGCGACCCGCCGCCGCCTTCCCCCCCGGCCCCGCCGCTCGCCTCACAGGCTCTCCTCGCCCCGTTACCTGCTCCGCCACGGCTCGGAACAGGCACGACCCGTCCTTCGCGACCAGTTTCCGATACAAGCCCAGTTTCCGCAGATAGGCGTCCATGGGCGTCGCGTCCTCGCGGCACCCCGTGCCGCCCTGGTCCCCGCCGTCTGGGGCGCCGACGGCCGCCTCCATGTTGTGGGTCCTGCTGCAGGCCGGGCGCGGCGCGGGCTAGCCCCACATGGCGGCGCCGCGGGCTCCTCGACGCCCCGGCCTCGGGCGGGCGGCGGCTCCGGCTCGGGCTCCGCGGGCGGCGGCAGACGGCGGCGGCCCGAAGCGGCGGCCCGCGCTCTCCTCGCGCATAAGGAAGGCCTGCCTAATGCATGGCTGGGCGCACGCGGCCGCCTCCCGCGGCGCCACGCGCCCAGGAGGAACCGGGGGAAAATTAAAGAAACCCCAAGAGTGAGAAGTCACTTCCCGGCGGCCTCGCTGCCCGGCTCAGGAACAGGCCCGGCCGGGGGTCGTCGCCCACACAAGTTTCCTCGACCCGACTGGAGTGAAGCGAGGAAACCCCCGCGCGTCGCGTGCGCGGGGCCGGCTCAGGTGGAGCGAGGCCTGCGTCTCCCGCGCGCTCCTCAGACTGGGAGCCGATGAAGCCCCAAGAGAAAGACGCCGCTTTCGTTTCCCCACCTCGCAGGAGGACGCAGGAGGGGCGGGGAGCGGGCTGCGACGCCCTGCGGAGGGCAGCACCCTCGCAGCCCAGAATTTGTTTTCGCTTTCGGCTCGACAGCGGAGAGGACGGCGGGAGGTGTAGTTTCGGCAGCGGCAGGAAGTCGGCTTGTGGCGGGCGGGGAAGCGCGGACCCGCCTACCTAGGGGTGGTGCCGGGGAGACACGCGGACTACAAGTCCCTACAGCGCGGGCGGTTTCGGCCCACAGCCGACTTCGCGCTGCCTCGGTACCGCGTCCGCCAGGAGGCAGAGGGTCTCCGCGAGCCGACTCTCGGCGCTCTGCGCACGCCTCCCGGCCCCTCCCTCCGGGCCGCCGTCCGCCCCGCGAGCCCGCGAGGAGTGCGCGCGCCCTGCGTGCGTGGAGTTGCCAGGGACGCAGCGGCGGCTAGGTCGGCCCTTTGTGTCCTCCGGAACAGAGGGCGCACCTGTCTGCTCCCCTCCCCCCGGCCCCTCCTGGCGTCTCCATGGAGGAGGCTTATGGCTTAAGCAGAAAACAGCTAATTGGCGAAGGCTTCTGGAACTGGCACCGTGCAGGACGACACAAACTGTCCATAAATCACTCGTGGATTGCTGAATCCTATTAGAAATTAGACGTACGATGGCGAGGTGATGCCCCTCCACATTTGTGTTCACGATGCCACTGTGCGCATCCCAGCACGAAAAGATGTCAGTGGTCAGAAAAAGTTAGATTTTTGTTTTTCTCGAAAATTTTATCATGTAATTACTTGATAACTTGCTGGGTCTGCAACGGGTTCAGCAGCGCTTGAAGCTTCTAACTCAACTTCCCACACATGCGTTAGAGGCCAGAATTTGTTCAGCATGTTTTTGCGACACCAGAATTTTGTTTTGCCAAAATACAACAGCATGTGATGCCCTAATTATTTAAATACATGGCTAATCATAAAATCTATTGCGTCTTGAGGCCATGGGTTGGGGGGCAGTGGAGTGCAGTGTTAACTGTAGGTTTAGACAGTCAAACTCTTTGGAACGGGGGCAAGGCAAGCCAGGTAGTAAAGGTTCAACGCAAATTACTGAAAACTCCTAGTTTAGAAAAGCCAACTTTTTGAGAATAAGATAATTTAAATGCTCCAGCAAAGTAGGAAAAGATGTGTATGATGGGGGTACATTCTCAACATTTTACAGTATTTTTGGTAAAAGCAATCACTCGTGTGCTCACTTTCCTTGTAGCTTCTAAATTTGATTTCTTAATGTTTTAAAGATTCTACCTCCAATTGAGCTTTTCTCCAAAAATACAAGTTTTTGTGGTCTAAATTAACTTTCTTGTCCCAGTATTAAATTTTGTACATTTTGTAGAGAAATAAACACTCGTAAATCACTTTTAAAAATCTAGTTTCAAGTCAAACCTGTTGCTTTTCTTTCCTTAAAAGTACATACATTGCATGTACTTCTCATTTCACTCAAAAAAAATTACCGAGTACTGTCAGTATAACATGGCTTGCCTTTTTCATTTAAAGGCTTGCTTTAAATTCACAGAGGAATTCAAAGTAAAGTAATATCTAAATTTTATAAGCAAAAGGCTTTCTCATATGCCAAAAGTAAACCATGCCTTTCCTAACCTTTAATATCCTTCAATAAGAATTTCTAAAACTAATCTCATATTTACTATGTGTTTGTAGGAAATCTGTATATACCATGCTAGTTTTATTGCTGAATATCTTGAAGATATATTAGAAATTTCTATTTTCAGAGACTTTACATTTTAAAAATTTACCAACACTTGTTTTGTAATTGAAATGTTCCTGATCACATTGCTTTAATTTTTTAAAAAGTCATCCAAATAAAAAGCTTTGCTCACTTTTATATGCACAATAATTTCATTTGGGGTGACTACGTTTGAAGCATATTTTCTATTTTAAGGTTTATCCGTATTTTAATATTTAAATGTGCTAACATATATAATTTTTAATAAAGTAATATCACCATTTCTGAAGCCCCCAAATGCCTTTGAAATGCTTTGAAAAGAAAAGGAAACCCAATGCATCATTAATTCTACAATCTTTATTTTTTGTAGCAAAAATTTTAATTCACTGACAACAGTATAATCAAAGTATGAATGGGTCATTCAAATAAATATTCTAGTATAGAACCTAACACTGTAGAGTCCAATTTCAATATTCCTGAACTGAATTATGAAATATGAAGAACACAGAGGCCTTTATCAGATTTCATCAAAATTCTATATTATCTTGTAAATGTGGTTTGTTATCAGAAGTATTAGAAGAATAACATATTTCTGGCCTTTTCTACACTTGAGGTCTTGACAGAATTATTTATTGCCTCACTCTTGCTGAATGAGTGCAGAACAGCGTCACTCTGAACTGGCTACTTCTAATTCCAAAATTAGAAGTGAAACACCTGTTGTATCTGACCCTGGGTCTGTATAAGGAAATCCTTTAGATATTTTGAGACTAATCCAAGACAGACCCTCTGTATGCCAACTCCCCAAATATAGCTCACCAGTCTGCAATGTTAAAAGATTCTATGACTTTAACCTGGACCCAAATTTACAAAAACTAACTTTCCAAGGACCTTGTTAACATTAACTTCTGAAACTTTCAAGAGACCACATCTGACTATGTTCTCACTGAGGAAGCCATTTATGACCAGCAAAAGTGAAGATCTCTTTAAAATGACATTTTAATCAACTAAAACCTGAAAGATTCAATGCTCCTGAGAGTCTAATGAAATGTATTAAATTCATCTTATGCAAATATGTCAACTGACTTTTTCTTGTGCATGTTAAAGACCTCACGTCCATTTGTTTTCTCTGACAAACTTTGGAGCTAACAGTTGTTCTGGTAGAGTTCTTTTGTTTTAAAAAATGGTAGCTATTCTGGAGTTTTTCCAATAAAAGGTTAAGTATTGTGGTAACCAACCTCTAAGATGGCCCCCAATGTTCCCTCTTCTTGTGGTATAAGCAAAACACTTTCACACTCTTGTGTAATTGCCCACACGTTGTACCAGGGTAGTTCAGCATAATCAGTGGAATAGAGCAAAAGTGATGGTATCTCACCTCTCATAAGAGACACTTCTTTTGGTCGTCTCTTACACTTCCTCTTTTATGAGTGACTCAGTCTGGTGAAAGCTGGTTTCTATGGGTCCTGAGCAGACGTACTAAGAGGTGCTTTTGGTAGGCAACTAGAGCCTCCCATCAACAGCCATGTGTGTCAGCTTCAGGACAAATCCTCCAACCTAGTCATGCTTTTGGATGATTGAAACTCTACCAGAAATCTTGACAGCAACCTCATGAGAAATGCGGAGCCAGACCATCCAGTTAAACTTTGGGATTCTGAAATTCTTGACTATAAACTGTGTGAGAATAATAAATATTGTATTAAGCTCCTACTGAAATAATTTGTTACTTAGCAATCAGTAAGTAATGCAGATATAATACTCCGTTGTTTCTCTTTATTGTTTGTATTTCAATGATTCATTACAATTGCCACTAATTTAATATCTTTAGTGGTTTTACTAGTTCTCTCGTAAACTAGCCAGCAAGTAGAATTTTTTTTAATTTATAAATTCCATTACAAAAATAGAGTAATCTAAGAATGGTCTTTATTGCCACATAGCATATTTGTGTTCTATAAAAATTTCAAGTAATTGAATTCTACAAAAACCAGTTTACGAAGAAAGACCTATTTCCTTCCGATCCTGTGTGCTGAAGACCACTAATGGTCCTCCATTTCCCATTTTATTTCTCCTGAATATTAGTTGGCCACATGGCCACCAGTTTTGGATCACATTTCCCAACCTACCTCAATATGACCTGAATGTGACTGTTTCAGGCCCCTGTGATGCGAACAGAGTTGATGAGTTTAACTTCCAGGTCATCTCCTGAAAGATGAAGCCATCTTCCCTCTACTGTCTGTCCTTCTTCCCATGACTTGGTTTGAAAACCTGATTGAAGCTAGGGCAGCCTTGATTATACAAAGCCACCGCCCTAAGAGAACACAAAGCAGGGGGATGAGGAAAAGTGTCCCCAAATGTTTCACGGAATGCAAGGCTTGGACTGCTCACCTGCAGAGTATTTTGTGGGAGAAAAATAGACTTACTTAACCAATCATTTTTTGTTGTTCTTGTTACAATTACCTAGTCTATGTAGTCTAGCATATTTTTTCTTCCAGTATTAAATACAGAGCAATGTGTGGGGCCAAATAAAATTGATTTACAAGAGTTACTTTCCTGAGTGGTTTTTTTTTCCTCAAAAGTTCAGAAATCTTCTTTCTGAAAGTTTGTGAATCCCAAATGTTAAAGGCTTTCCAGACTGGTTTTCCTATGTTATTTCAACTAATTCTTCATCACTAATCCACGTTCTTCTTCAGCTGCTGCATTTGGCACTGTTGACCACCTCCTCATTTTGAAACTCACTTTACCTCTGTGAGTATAACCGTCTCAATATTTGGGCTACTTGTCCTTTGCTGATTCTTTTTCTTTGCCTTCCTCCCCATCATCTTCTAAATGTAGAGACTTCCCAAGGCTCAACCTTCAACATTATTTAGTCCTATTCTCCTTTCAAGATTGAATCTCTATCTCCAAACCACACTAGGCACTTTGAACTAAAACACAATTCTGAAAGTAAACTCCTCCTTAAAACCAATCCCTTCAAGTGCTCTAATACCAAGCATTTGGGTTTCCATAGTAGGTGCTCAAAAAACATGGTGAGTACTTATCAAATGACTTAATGAAACATCACTTACTGTGGTAGATAACCTCTTATCTTCACTTGATCATCATTCATTCTCTGTGCACTAGATGAGAAACATTAAGGAATCATATAGTAGTCAAAATAAATTGATAAAGCCAACTTTTTGAGAATAAGATAAGTTAAATGCTCCAGCAAAGTAGGAAAAGATGTGTATGATGGGGGTACATTCTCAACTTATATTTAATGGAACTCTCACTCAGAAGAAGACCTTTTTTACGGTTTAATGATAGAGTAAAATGTGAAAAAAACATACCACTTACATGTTTTATTTACAAACTCTGCCCAGGAAGACTTGTGGTTGAGTGAGGCCAAATCCCAGTGCTCAGACTGTAGTTCTGATGCCCGATTCCCAATATGATTGGAGAAGTCAAAATATGGTTTAGTTTCTTATCCTAGCTGTCACTTCATTCTGGGTTAAACACATTGCCATGCCCAAACTGGAAAGACTAATAAACCTCACAGTAGACTGAGGCTCTTACACAATCAACTAGTCAGTCTGTCATCTCTACAAATAAACCCCTAATAGTTCCAGCCTCCCCTTCTACTACCACCACCTCTCAATTCCTGCTCCAATCAAAGGGAACTCACAAAACCACATTATAAAGCATTTACTTTAGATCACCAGTGGAATCATAAATTCGTTGTGGGCTTGTACAATTTAAGATTATTTTGTATTTTCCAAGTGTCTGATGGTGTGTTGTTCTTGCATATTCAGATGAACAATCCAAGAAATACTCACTAAATATTTCATGTACCCAAATAAATCAATGAAGAAAATATGTAGACTGAAATTCTATAATTATGAAACCTATACATGAGGCCTAAATACTTGGCCAAGTTATGTGTTCAGTTATACATCATATCCTTCTTTATAAATAAAGAATTAAAGGTGGTCTAAATGTTCAACAGTAGAAAATTGCTTAAATATTTTTTAATATGTCCATGCAATTAGAATATATTGAATCTTTTTTTTATTATTATTATTTTTATTTTTAATAAAATGCTGAAGTGGTAGGTAGATGCAAGATAAAGGTAGAAAACATAGTTTAGTGCTGTAGAGGGCAAATGTAGATGATCAGGTGTGTGCCTATGGACTAAGTATTAATCCAGGCTAGACAAGGGCAGCAAAACATCCACGGATGCAGAAGATTTCTCTCAAAACAGGGGGGTGAGGTTCTGAGCCTCACCTCTGTTGATCCCCAATTTCTCACCTGATGGCCCCCCTGCGACTGTGCCTGTCTTAGGTTATTCCTCCCTTGAGGAATCTTACCCGTCTCTGGCTAACCAGTCATCTTCCGGGGCCATACAGGGAAATGTAAAGTTGGTAAGTGAGAGAGAAGCCATATTGTTTGAAAAGGTTAGCTTTTTACTTCTCTGCAGATTTATGCCCTGTGGCTTCTATGCCCAGCACTTCTCTCGAGGTATCTTTACCACCTGGAGGAATTATGATACTCGGTAAATTCGATATGAGGCACGAATTCTATTTAAGGGCTGTAATTAGGAAGGAAGAAGGAAAGCTATAGAGGTAGCATATGGAAGAAAACATGGGAGGATTGATTATTTCTTTGACATATCTTCTTGTAGAGTAGCTTAAGCATGTATAGGTTTTAAACTACCAACTAATTTGCGCTCACATATTAACATAATAGGAATACGGTGACATAAACAAAGCAAATCTATAATTACCATCCATCTCCAGTGGAGCCAAGAAAACCATTTAGGCACCCTAGGCATTTGTGAAAATTTGTCTATGATATGATGGATATTGTCCAACTGTACTTGAGAAATCAGACAAATAAAAGCAGCCCATTTCTGGGTTTGTTCACATCCCATATGTTCTTTTAACCGTAGATAGTCTATAGTCATAAGATTTTGGAGTGCTACAACTTGCACCCCTCCCAACTCCTGGTTGAGTTCCAACAGTACAGATCCGGTCAAATTCGTTGTCTCGCTGTATGCACATGCGAGCCTAGACATCTGCCTCCCCATTCCAATGGCAAGTACAGGAAACAGTGGGGTGGATGCAGCCACAACCACAGCATTGCCCAGATCCCTGTGGAGGCTTTTTGATGATCATCGCCCTGGCACAAGTCCTCCAGAGAGTGCTGATGCCGGAAGCTCCTCCTCATATCGTATCTTAGTTCATTTTCTGGGTATCCAAGCTAGGCCTTGATCTTCTGCATAGAAACAAACAGACCCTTTGCCCACACTTTGACATGCCCTCTATACCACTGTGCAGAACTCATTGGAGGTCAGCACACAGGAGCTGCTTTTCTTTTTTTATTAAGAGAAAGGAATATTATCAGAAAAGAGTACCTCCATAGCTGATCATCTGACACCCTTTAAGTGATCAACATTAAGGATATTTAAAGCATGCGTTGATCTTTGATTTACCAATAGTTTTATCCTATCAAGGAGTAATCCCCCTTTTCTTTCTTTCTTTCTTTTTTTTTTTTAATCTTTAATCTACACTTACATGAAGAATACTATGTTTACTATGCTCTCCCCTATATCAGGTCCCCCCTAACAACCACATTACGGTTACTGTCCATCAGCTTAGCAAAATGTTGTAGAATCACTACTTGTCCTCTCTGTGTTGTACAGCCCACCCTCCCCTTTCTCCCTCCCCCCCCATGCATGCTAATCTTAATACCCCCCTTCTTCTACCCCCCCCTTATCCCTCCCTGCCCACCCATCCTCCCCAGTTCCTTTCCCTTTGGTACCTGTTAGTTCATTTTGGGGTTCTGTAATTCCGCTGCTGTTTTGTTCCTTCAGTTTTTCCTTTGTTCTTATATTTCCTTTGTTCCTTCAGTTTTTCCTTTGTTCCTCAGATGAGTGAAATCATTTGGTATTTCTCTTTCTCCACTTGGCTTATTTCACTGAGCATAATACTCTCCAGCTCCATCCATGTTGCTGCAAATGGTTGGATTTTTCCACTTCTTATAGCTGAGTAGTATTCCATTGTGTATATGTACCACATCTTCTTTATCCATTCATCTACCGATGGACATTTAGGTTGCTTCCAATTCTTGGCTATTGTAAATAGTGCTGCGATAAACATAGGGGTGCATCTGTCTTTCTCAAACTTGATTGCTGCGTTCTTAGGGTAAATTCCTAGGAGTGGAATTCCTGGGTCAAATGGTAGGTCTGTTTTGAGCATTTTGATGAACCTCCATACTGCTTTCCACAATGGTTGAACTAATTTACATTCCCACCAGCAGTGTAGGAGGGTTCCCCTTTCTCCACAGCCTCGCCAACATTTGCTGTTGTTTGTCTTTTGGATGGCAGCTATCCTTACTGGTGTGAGGTGATACCTCATTGTAGTTTTAATTTGCATTTCTCTGATAATTAGTGATGTGGAGCATCTTTTCATGTGTCTGTTGGCTGTCTGTATTTCTCTTTTAGAGAACTGTCTGTTCAGTTCCTCTGCCCATTTTTTAATTGGGTTATTTGCTTTTTGTTTGTTGAGGTGTGTGAGCTCTTTATATATTCTGGACGTCAAGCCTTTATTGGATCTGTCATTTTCAAATATCATCTCCCATACTGTAGGGTTCCTTTTTGTTCTATTGATGGTGTCTTTCGCTGTACAGAAGCTTTTCAGCTTAATGTAGTCCCACTTGCTCATTTTTGCTGTTGTTTTCCTTGCCCGGGGAGATATGTTGAAGAAGAGGTCACTCATGTTTATGTCTAAGAGGTTTTTGCCTATGTTTTTTTCCAAGAGTTTAATGGTTTCATGACTTACATTCAGGTCTTTGATCCATTTTGAGTTTACCTTTGTATATGGGGTTAGACAATGGTCCAGTTTCATTCTCCTACATGTAGCTGTCCAGTTTTGCCAGCACCATCTGTTGAAGAGACTGTCATTTCGCCATTGTATGTCCATGGCTCCTTTATCAAATATTAATTGACCATATATGTTTGGGTTAATTTCTGGAGTCTCTAATCTGTTCCACTGGTCTGTGGCTCTGTTCTTGTGCCAGTACCAAATTGTTTTGATTACTATGGCTTTGTAGTAGAGCTTGAAGTTGGGGAGTGAGATACCCCCTACTTTATTCTTCTTTTTCAGGATTGCTTTGGCTATTCGGGCTCTTCGGTGTTTCCATATGAATTTTTGAATTATTTGTTCCAATTCATTGAAGAATGTTGCTGGTAATTTGAGAGGGATTGCATCAAATCTGTATATTGCTTTGGGCAGGATGGCCATTTTGATGATATTAATTCTTCCTAGCCATGAGCATTGGATGAGTTTCCTTTTATTAGTGTCCCCTTTAATTTCTCTTAAGAGTGACTTGTAGTTTTCAGAGTATAAGTCTTTCACTTCTTTGGTTAGGTTTATTCCTAGGTATTTTATTCTTTTTGATGCAATGGTGAATGTAATTGTTTTCCTGATTTCTCTTTCTATTCATTCATTGTTAGTGTATAGGAAAGCTACAGATTTCTGTGTGTTAATTTTGTATCCTGCAACTTTGCTGTATTCCAATATCAGTTCTAGTAGTTTTGGAGTGGAGTCTGTAGGGTTTTTTATGTACAGTATCATATCATCTGCAAATAGTGACAGTTTAACTTCTTCTTTACCAATCTGGATTCCTTGTATTTCTTTGTTTTGTCTGATTGCCGTGGCTAGGACCTCCAGTACTATGTTAAATAACAGTGGGGAGAGTGGGCATCCCTGTCTGGTTCCCGGTCTCAGAGGAAATGCTTTCAGCTTCTCGCTGTTCAGTATAATGCTGGCTGTGGGTTTATCATATATGGCCTTTATTATGTTGAGGTACTTGCCCTCTATTCCCATTTTGCTGAGAGTTTTTATCATGAATGGATGTTAAATTTTGTCAAATGCTTTTTCAGCATCTATGGAGATGATCATGTGGTTTTTGTCTTTCTTTTTGTTGATGTGGTGGATGATGTTGATGGATTTTCGAATGTTGTACCATCCTTGCATCCCTGGGATGAATCCCACTTGGTCATGGTGTATGATCCTTTTGATATACTGTTGAATTCTGTTTGCTAATATTTTATTGAGTATTTTTGCATCTACATTCATCAGGGATATTGGTCTGTAATTTTCTTTTTTGGTGAGGTATTTGCCTGGTTTTGGTACTAGGGTGATGTTGGCTTCATAGAATAAGTTTGGGAGTATTCCCTCTTCTTCTATTTTTTGGAACACTTTAAGGAGAATGGGTATTATGTCTTCTCTGTGTGTCTGATAAAATTCCGAGGTAAATCCGTCCGGCCCCGGGGTTTTGTTCTTGGGTAGTTTTTTGATTGCCGTTTCAATTTCTTTGCTCGTAATTGGTTTGTTTAACTTTTGTGTTTCTTCCTTGGTCAGTCTTGGGAGGTTGTATTTTTCTAGGAAGTTGTCCATTTCTTCTAGGTTTTCCAGCTTGTTGGCATATAGGTTTTCATAGTAGTCTTTAATAATTCTTTGTATTTCTGCGGAGTCTGTCATGATTTTTCCATTCTCATTTCTGATTCTATTGATTTGTGTTGATTCTCTTTTTCTCTTAATAAGTTGGGCTAGAGGCTTATCTATTTTGTTTATTTTCTCAAAGAACCAGCTCTTGGTTTCGTTGATTTTTGCTATTGTTTTATTCTTCTCAATTTTGTTTATTTCTTCTCTGATCTTTATTATGTCCCTCCTTCTGCTGACTTTAGGCCTCATTTGTTCTTCTTTTTCCAGTTTCGATAATTGTGATGTTAGACTATTCATTTGGGATTGTTCTTCCTTCTTCAAGTGTGCCTGGATTGCTATATACTTTCCTCTTAAGACTGCTTTTGCTGTGTCCCACGGAAGTTGGGGCTTAGTGTTGTTGTTGTCATTTGTTTCTATCTATTCCTTGATCTCTATTTTGATTTGTTCATTGATCCATTGATTATTTAGTAGCATGTTGTTAAGCCTCCATGTGTTTGTGAGCCTTTTTGTTTTCTTTGTAGAATTTATTTCTACTTTTATACCTTTGTGGTCTGAAAAATTGGTTGGTAGAATTTCAATATTTTGGAGTTTACTGAGGCTCTTTTTGTGAGCTAGTATGTGGTCTATTCTGGAGAATGTTCCATGTGCACTTGAGAAGAATGTATATCCTGTTGCTTTTGGATGTAGAGTTCTATAGATGTCTATTAGGTCCATCTGTTCTAGTGTGTTGTTCAGTGCCTGTGTGTCCTTACTTATTTTCTGCCCGGTGGATCTATCCTTTGGGGTGAGTGGTGTGTTGAAGTCTCCTAGAATGAATGCATTGCAGTCTATTTCCCTCTTTAGTTCTGTTAGTATTTGTTTCACATATGCTGGTGCTCCTGTATTGGGTGCATATATATTTAGAATGGTTATATCCTCTTGTTGGACTGAGCCCTTTATCATTATGTAGTATCCTTCTTTATCTCTTGTTACTTTCTTTGTTTTGAAGTCTATTTTGTCTGATATTAGTACTGCAACCCCTGCTTTCTTCTCACTGTTGTTTGCCTGAAATATGTTTTTCCATCCCTTGACTTTTAGTCTGTGCTTGTCTTTGGGTTTAAGGTGAGTTTCTTGTAAGCAGCATATAGATGGGTCTTGCTTTTTTATCCATTCTATTACTCTGTGTCTTTTGATTGGTGCATTAAGTCCATTTACATTTAGGGTGACTATTGAGAGATATGTACTTATTGCCATTGCAGGCTTTAGATTCGTGGTTACCAAAGGTTCAAGGTTAGCTTCTTTAGTATCTTACTGCCTAACTTAGCTCGCTTATTGAGCTGTTATATACACTTTCTGGAGATTCTTTTCTTCTCTCCCTTCTTATTCCTCCTCCTCCATTCTTCATATGTTGTGTGTTTTGTTCTGTGCTCTTTTTAGGAGTGCTCCCATCTAGAGCAGTCCCTGTAGGATGCCCTGTAGAGGTGGTTTGTGGGAAGCAAATTCCCTCAGCTTTTGCTTGTCTGGGAATTGTTTAATCCCGCCATCATATTTAAATGATAGTCGTGCTGGATATAGTATCCTTGGTTCAAGGCCCTTCTGTTTCATTGCATTAAGTATATCATGCCATTCTCTTCTGGCCTGTAGGGTTTCTGTCGAGAAGTCTGATGTTAGCCTGATGGGTTTTCCTTTATAGGTGACCTTTTTCTCTCTAGCTGCCTTTAAAACTCTTTCCTTGTCCATGATCCTTGCCATTTTAATTACTATGTGTCTTGGTGTTGTCCTCCTTGGATCCTTTCTGTTGGGGGTTCTGTGTAATTCCATGGTCTGTTCAATTATTTCCTCCCCCAGTTTGGGGAAGTTTTCAGCAATTATTTCTTCAAAGAGACTTTCTATCCCTTTTCCTCTTTCTTCTTCTTCTGGTACCCCTATAATACGAATATTATTCCTTTTGGATTGGTCACATAGTTCTCTTAGTGTTGTTTCATTCCTGGAGATCCTTTTCTCTCTCTCTGTGTCAGCTTCTATACGTTCCTGTTCTCTGGCTTCTATTCCTTCAATGGCCTCTTGCATCTTATCCATTCTGCTTATAAATCCTTCCAGGGATTGTTTCACTTCTGTGATCTCCTTCCTGACATCTGTGATCTCCCTCCGGACTTCATCCCACTGCTCTTGCATTTTTCTCTGCATCTCTGTCAGCATGTTCATGATTTTTATTTTGAATTCTTTTTCAGGAGGACTCTTTAGGTCTGTCTCCTTCTCAGGTGTTGTCCCTGTGATCTTTGCCTGCCTGTAGTTTTGCCTTTTCATGGTGATAGAGATAGTTTGCAGAGCTGGTACGAGTGACCGCTGGAAGAGCTTCCCTTCTTGTTGGTTTGTGGCCTTCCTCTCCCCCTTCGCAATGCGCTGGGTTCTTGCAGGTGTGGATGTGGTCTGGATGTTGTCCTGTGTCCTCTGGTCTCTATTTTAGGAAGAGTTTTCTTTGTTATGTTTTCATAGATCTATGTGTTTTTGGGAGGACATTTCCACTGCTCTACTCACGCCGCCATCCTGGCTCCGCCCCCCTGAATCTTTTAATGATCTGTGTGTGTGTGTGTGTGTTTATTATCACAATCACCCAGAGAATTTTTAAAACCACACATCACTGAAATTGAAGCTAGAGGATAGGAATAGATAAAGGGAGAGGATGGGAAGCGATTGGGCCATGAGATAATCATTATTGAAATTAGGTGATGAGTACATGGGTGTTTATTTTACTATCCCTTCTACTTAGTACATGTTTGAAATTTTCTGTAATAGAAAAGATCAAAAACAAGGTTTTTGAATTCCACTCCAGGTTTCTTGAATCAGAATTATAAGGGATGGGGCCCAGGAACCTGTTTTATCACATTTATTCCAGGTGATTCTGAAGATAAACTAATGTATCTGGGAACATCTGAAAAATGGAATGGTGGTGGGTGGGTGGGGAAGGGTAGTGCACACCACCCAAGAAAAGGAAATTATGGATTTTTAAATTAATGTGAGAGAAGGAACTAGTTAACCCATACCCAAAATCATAATCTCTGTTCTAGATCATGAAAAATTCTTAGATTCCAATCTTTTTATTATACACTTTGTTTTATATGTATCATCAGACAAAGACATCTAAAACTAAAACTGTATTTGTTAAAATGGCTGCAAAACGTAATACCAGTATTTTTAAATTAAAGTGAGAATATGCAATAAGGCATTTTTAATAAAAAATACAAACATGTACTGTAACCGAGGATGCAATTAACATACAATAAACTGTACATAGTTAAAGTACAATCTGACAAATCTTGATATACGTATATACCCATGAAACCATCTCAACAATCAAAATAATGAACATATCCATTATCTCTCTAAATCTGACCTATTAATATTATTTCCAGTTTTGACTGTTAAAAATAAGGTATGCTTCATTTCTCTTCGGCAAATTGCCTAAGAGTGTAATGGTTGGATTATATGGCAGGTGTGTACAGCCTTTATGAGATACTGATATTGTGATCCATAATAAATATGTATTTGGTCTTTGTCCTCCTCAGTTCCTGGTACAGAACTCCCAAAACCCTTGGAATTTCCTATGAAAAGAAAGTTACATTAGTGAAGTGGCTTTGGAAGGCCCCTAAGTGACCTAAAGGCAAGCTGGTTGCCAGTGGAACCAATCATGAATGGAGGACTGGAACTTTCAGCCCACCCCAACCTCAGCGGGGAGGGGCTGAAGATTGAGTTCAATCATAGTGGCCAGTGATTAAATCAACCATATCTCTGTAATGACACCTCCATAAAATCCTAAAAGGACAAGGTTGGGAGTGCCTCTGGGTTGGTGAACACTTGGCCATTTGGGGAGAGTGGAGTGTGCCAAGGGTGTGGAAGCTTCACCACTTTGCCCATAACTTGCCCTGTGCATCTTTTCCATCTGACTGTTCCTGAGTGAACCTTTTATAATAAAACCTATCATCTAGTAAGTAAAATGTTTCTCTGAATTCTGTAAGCTGCTCTAGCAAATTAATGGAACCCAGGGAGAGGGTCCTTAGAACCTTCCGTCTATAGCCAGTTAGTCAGAAACGTGGATAACAACTGGTCTTGTGATTGTGTCAGAAGTGAGATTGGAGGGTGGGGTAGGGAGAGAGTCTTGTAGGACTGAGCCCTTAACCTATGGGATCTGATACTATTTCCTGGTGTGTGTGTCAGAACTGAGTTGACTTCCACAGTACACCGAGTTGGTGTCAGAGAATTGCTTGGTGGTGTGGGGTAAATAAAGTCCTTATTATTCCATCTGGGCTGGAAGCAGAAGTCTGAAGTCTGAAGTGATAATTCAAAAACAAATACACAATAACATGGTAAGTATTTCTATTTTTATAGATTTTTCAGTGTGGGCCACAAAATAAGTCTAGATTTCCTGATTTTGACTTCAAGACAGCTGCATTATCTCAGATCCTACTGGAAGTTCTTTGATTCTAATCATTTGTGCATCTTCATCTGTCATGTCTTCTTGAGGTTTCCAATCTATCTCTTAAAAACTGTCCTGTGCCTTCTTCCCACCACACGGCAATGGATAATCACAAATTGAGGTATACAAAGATCATCCTTCATAAACATTCTAATTTTGAGATGCTCTTTGCATCATTACTTTTATATTTTGATCTATATTTTTTAATCTGCTTGTGTGAATATACTTTCATTTGAAGATTTGTTTGGCAAATCTTTGCAGTGACCTAATTCACAAGTTACATAGATATAGTGGTAAGAGAAGCAAGAGTTTAAACAAAAGTTGACAAAAGAGTTGGAAATGGAGAGAGAAGATTTTCTAAAAGTGAAGGCAGTCCATATATGAGACACATGACAAAGATATACTTTCACTCTGAAAATAAAATATAATCTACCAGAAAACTTTAATTGGTTAATAATTTTAACAACACTGCAGGATACAAGATCAATGCAGAAATCAATTGTATGTCTACACAGTAGCAATGACCAATATAAAATGATGTTAAGAAAACAATTTGATTTACAATAGCATCAAAAAGAATAAAATGTCAGTAGTAAATTAGCAAAAGAAGTTCAAGACTTGTACAAATCTACAAATACTACTGAAAGAAATTAAAGAAGACACACATCCATATCAAAACTTGTACATGAATGTCTAGAGCAGCATTATTCACAATAGCCAAAAAGTGAAAAAAATCCAAATGCCCATTAACTGGTGAATGAATAAATAAAATGCGGTATATCTCTACCACAGAATATTATTCAACAATAAAAACAAGAAGGTACTGAGTCATGATACAAGGTTGATGAACTTTAAAAAGGTTGTGAGAAGTGTAAGAAGTCGGTCATAAAAAGACCATAATTATATAATTTAGGGAAATCTCCCAAATAGATAAACCTACAGAGACAGAAAGTTGATTAGGATTTGCCTCAGGCTGGAAAGGAGAGGATGAGGAAAAGCAGCAACTAAGTGCTAATGTGCAGATGTTTTCTTTTGAGAATGATCAATATGTTGTCTAATTATGGCGATAGTTTTTTTCTTTTTTCCTACCTGATGCTATGGTTCCAGGACCAGGACCGCAAATGCAGTTTCCAGAAGCAGGTAAGGTTCCTAGGCAAGGATTCCTACAAGTCATGGAGTTGTAGTTTAAGTTGGTGAATTACATAGTGTGTGGATTATTTCTGAATAAAATCATTGAAAAAATTTTAAAAAGAAATGAAAGAAGATATAAATACATGGGAAGACATCACATGGCATGGATCAGAAAATTTAATATTAAGATGACAATACTCTATAAACTGATCTTCAGATGCAACACCATCCCTGTTTGTTTCTCCGAAAAGATATACAAAATGGCCAATAAGTGCATGAAAAGATGCTCATTACTCATCATGGAAATGTAAATCAAAACCACAGTGAGAAACCACTTTCCTACCCACTAGGACAGTTACAATAAAAAGTAATAGTTTGGGTGAGGCTGTGCAGAAATTGGAACCCTCATACATTGCTGAAGGGACTTTTGTAAAATGGTACAGCTACTTTGGAAAAACAGCTGCCAGTTTCTCAAAATATTCACCTAGAGTTATGCGATCTAGCAATTCTACCCTAAGATACATATTCAAGAAAATTTTAAACATATGTTCCCACAAAAACTTGTACACTCATGTCAAGTGGATTACATTAGACCAATGCCAGTAGCCCCTGGGGGCTATAAATGGGTCCTAACCAGAATAGACACTTACTCTGGACTGGGCTTCACATACCTGGTGGTAGATGCAAATGCCCAAAATACCATTAAAGGATTGGAACAGAAGAGACTGTACTAATTTGGATGATCAAGTTACATCTCTTCAGACAAAGGGACACACTTTATAGCCCATGGTGTCCAACAGTGGGCCAAGAAATATCACATCAGATAATACCATGTTGCATCTGATCCTCAGAGCAATGGTTTAATGGAAAATCGGAATGGGTAGTTGAAATATATGCTGTCTAAAATGGGAGGAGATAAAGGCTTGAGGGGCTGGCTATGTACCTTCAGGAGTGTGTGCTCACACTCAGCGTGAGGGAGGCTAAGAGAGGGTCCCCACTGGATAGATTCTCCACTTTTCTGGGGAATCTGGGGAAGTGGGGGGAAAGGATGCTGGTGCGACCATACAGTTGTTCCCCATGTCACTGCAACTTTCTTTTTTCCTACCGGATGCAGTGGTCCCAGGACCAGAGCTACAACTGCTGGTGCCAGGAGCAGGAAAGATTACCGAGGAAGAAACTGTAACCTTACCCTTAAGTCTTTATGTCAGAATTCCTAAGGGCCTGATGGTGTGGATTGCACCTTCACCCTATGTGGCCAGGTTGGGGCTGACAGTGAGCTCAGCTGTGCCGCCTAGTGGCCGGGACAGCCCACTGGTTCTGCACCTGTGTAATCCTACCTTACAGGAGAGGGAGCGGACTGTGAGGAAGGCACTTGCTAGCCTAGTATTGCTGCCAGCAGTCTGCACCAGCACAATAGCCAAACTTACTGTCCCTTCCACAGGGGGAAAGTCTGGGTAAAGATCAATGCCAAATGGAGAGAAGGAGAAATTATAGCTGAGGGTAAAGGGATGAATATGTGGGTGACACAATGTGGCAGATCCAGCATTTTATTAATACCTCAAGAGAGGCTCAGAGCAAGAGAGTAGTAATATTATCTCTTAGCAAAAGCATACCAGCTGGCCGGCAGGGTGAAGCTAGACGTTTGCCAAGATCACCTCTGCGTTTGGAACCTGCCAAGGTAGCAGCGTGTAAACTGGAGTCACGTCTAGGAGAGACTCTGGTCATAAGGTATGTTGACAAACTGGCAATATAAAAATGTTTGTAATGACTTTATAGGACAATGAGTTGTTTTCAATCTGTCCCCATCCCACACTGGCTTCTTCAAACGTTAGGTCTGTTTGCATTGGTACTACTGTCATATCTGTTGTATAAATGCTACACTAGATATAAGTGGTGTGACTGGTATGATCATTTTTCTGTAAGGAATCTGTGTTTAAAGACCAGGGGGTGGACTGCAATATAGTGAGTTAAGAGAAATACATACTTGGTCATTCAGATGACCAAATATATATTTCCCAGGTGTATTGGTCTTCACGCACAGTTCCTGAAAACACTTCAGAGCCTTAAAGGTGAACTGGGTATCTTTTCATGTTAATGAGAAGCTTTGACCCCACCCAAGGGTGAGGGCTGGAGGTTGGATCAGCCAATGACCAATGATTTAGTCAATCATGACGATGCAATGGAGCCCTCACAAAAAACCCATAAGAAGAACAAAGGTCTCTCTTGCGTCTTGCTTCTCTGTTGGGGAGAGTTTCCATGTGGTGGGAACCAGAACGTGTGCACGTGCTGCTGAGTCAGGCTCCAAGCTCCACAAGGAGAGAAGTTCCTTTATTTGTTGCGGGTATTTTTGTTTTGTTTTTATTTTTGTATTTTAGAAACTCCTTTATTTGGGACCTTGACTTACATATCTATTCATCTGGTTGTTAACTTGTATCCTTTATGGTATTCTTCATTAAACTGGTAAAGGTGTTTTCCTAAATTCTGTGAGCTGCTCTATCAAATTAATAGAACCTAAGGGGGAGGTCCCGGGAACCTCGAATCTGTAACGGTTTGGTCAGAAGCATAGGGAACTGCCTGCGGCTTGCGATTGACATCTCGAGTGGGGGGTGGAGGGCAGTCTTGTAGGATGGAGCCCTTAACCTGGGAATCTGGTCCTGTCTCTGGCAGACAGCGTCAGAATTGAGTTCAGTTCTCAGACACCCTTCTGGTGTTCAAGAATTCCTTGTTGTTGTGTGTGGGAAGACCCCCTCACACACACACACACGCGCGCGCGCGCTTGCATCTTCCATCACACACACACACACACACACACACACACACACACACACACACACACACACATTGGAATCGGGTCTGGGAACCCAAAAGGAGCTGTACTGCTGTGTATCAAAGTACAGTAAGGGCGTGGAGAAATTGGAACCCGTATACTTTGCTGAAGGAATTGTATAATGGTACAGCTACTTTGGGAAAACAGTTGCCGGTTTCTCAAAGCGTTCACCACAGTTACCATACAATCTCGCAATTCTACTCTAAAATGCCCATTCAAGAAAATTTTTAATATGTTCACACAAACTCTTGTACACTCATGTTTATTGCAACATTACTTATAATAGCCAAAAACAGAAACCACTCAAATGCTAGATGGGTAAATAAGAAATGTATATCCCTTTAATGGAATATCATTCAGCAATTAAAATGAAAGAACTACTGATTCACACCACAAAATGAATGAACCTTGAAAACATTATGTTACATGAAGGAAGCCTGTCACAAAAGTCCACATAATATGATTCCATTTATATGAAATGTCCAGAATAGGCAGATCTATAAAGACAGAAAATAGATTTGTGGTTGCCACAGGCTATGGGGTGGAAAGAATGGGGAATGACTGCTAACAGGTAGGATTTTGGAGAGAAGATGAAGATGTTCTATAATTAGATAATGGTGATGGTTGCACCACTCTATGACTATCCTAAAAACCATGAAATTCTGTACTCTAAAAGGGTGAATTTTATGTTATGTGAATTATATTTCAATAGACCTGTTATCACAAAAAAAAATAAAATGGAGTGTAAGCATTTTAAATAAACTTAAAAAACCAAAAATGAATGCATTTTACTTTTTGCCTTTAGGTCTATTACAAGGTTCAGTTTTATTAAGTGAGTGACATTTTCTTGTGCTCAGATCTGCTGTTTTCAATCAATCTAATTAGTGTTGGTTTCATTTCCCTCAATTAGTAAAAACAGTTGAAATGTTCAGTCTGATTAGTTTGGTAATATAGTAATTATCTGGTATTATTTCTTCTAGGATAAATATCTATAGCTTTACTAATAACACATTCAGTCCTCTAATTATCCACTTTAATAAAAATCTTACCCATAGGTAATATAAGATGTAGAAGTGGAAAACAGAACTCAAAAAATAAACAAATAAAACAATAATGCCAGTAGAATGAGAAAAATGTAGCAGAGTATGAATTTTCTATTCGTTTTGATAAGTTTTCTTCCCAAGTTTTCTTTACTTGCAATGTTCTAGGGACAAAGGCACTTACATTGCCACTCCTGAGAGTAGAATGAACAAGATATTTCTGTTACTTGTGTAAACACTGACCACTAGCCAGAGAGGCTATTGAGGTAAGCACAGGTTTTAATAGGCCATCAAGATCTGTTGTAAAAGAAATTTAAGAACAGGACATTTGATTTGTGTAACTATATATATAAAAAATGTATAGGGCAGAAAGCATGAGGTAGGTAGGGTGAGGTAACATAGGAACTGGTGCTTGGGAGCCTAGTGATCAAGAAGTGCCAGATGAATGGACTGAGGATTCCTGTGAGTGTTACCAGCCAGCCAGCCCTTAGCCTTCACAAAGGTAAACTCCGGGACCCTATACACATTGACTCCCTTGACTGGCATGGTGGCAGGCACCCAGTTTAACAGCTGATTGCTAGCTGAGTGTACAGGTTTCCCTCAATGGCTTAAGTCTAGTCAAGGTCCAAGGAGGGCCTCGGACAACTAGCAGGGTAAGGAGGGTGCTGAACGATGAAAAAGCCATATTCCCTTCTCCACTGTGACATATAGTGATGTCCTCTGTTTCCCTTACTAAAATATGAAGAGACAGAACAGAAAAAAGAAGAAAATTATTAAATGGTGCCCCTTAACTTGCTTACTGGATAGATTGTCTATCGTTTTTAACTCTAAGTTGTCCCTTTCATAGTTTCTGTATTGACTCTAGGACTTGGGCTTTGCAAATTACATTTCCCAGACTCCTTTGCCAGCTGGCTGCCAATAGGAGGCAGTGTAGGGAGGTTAGAATGTTGGGGGAGGACAGGAGGGACTTCCCCTGACTTTTTTTTTGCTGTTCTTGACTGTGTTGCCCTGGCTCCTTCCACCCCCCAGCTTCATTGTCCCCTCAGAGGTCACCAGGTAGCATGTTCTTCTCGGAGGCCTGGTGCACAGCTCCAAAGGGCCCTTCCTCCGAGGTGAGCTCTTGCTTCCCCAGACCTAGACGTTAGCTGTTACTTCTGCTGTTTGCTCTGTGTCACCCCCGTGCTCTAGTGTTATTCTCAGTCCTATAGCTTTTGAGTTGCCAATTCTCTGTATAAAATCTACTATTAAAGTACCCAGTGTTTCCCTTTTTCTTTTGTCTTTTTTTTTTCTGAGTGGACTCTGATAACAACTTGTGGAGACAACCACCTCTACTTTTGTAAAGGAAAGACTGACACAAAAAGAAAAAAATTGGTAAGCTTGTTCCTCAGTTCAACCCATGACATTTTCCTGATTAAATCTGTTAATTCATCTCAGTTTGAACATATCATACTTGTTTTTCAACATGCCTAAACAGAAAGCCTGTACCAATGAATGAATTCCCATATAAAATAAGCATTTGCATTTCTTTTTCTTAGGGGATGTAACACATTTTTATAAAAATGAAAATTTACTTTAGATGTGATTTCCATTGCATAGCTAGAGCAAAAGGTCACCTAGTAATATAGTTCCATGCCACTCTCTAGATCAAAGACATAACCAAAATTTCATCTTCAGTCATCTATTCTGAACCAAAAATGTTTTCCTAGTGGGGAAATTTTCAACCCCTCCTTTTGAGTGTTTAAGTAGCACCCCTTCACCTCTAAAATTTGCACAGCCTCTTAAGACACTATATGTCCTCCTTCTCTGGTTGAGTTGTATTTAAATATAGCAGAATAAGGCCAATGGATGGTATTTCTTCAAGATGAGTTTTTAAGAAAATGCCATAAATACTTTGCGCCAGTCACTAATTTATTGCCTCTCAGCTCCAAAGCCACCAGTCATTGTCTGCTGTGTGGTAATGAAGCTGGACTTTCTCCTCCGCCAGTTGGCATGATGTTAAGCTTTGCAAGTAGAGCCAGCAGAGAACTCTGGAGGAGAAAATTTTCTCTTCCTAGTTTCCTTGTGCTCCTCTCCTTAGGCTCTGGCAGCAGTCTGGACCGTCAGCATGGAGCACCTTCTTATCCACAGTTTCCCATGGTTACCTCTTCGGTGGCTTCGCAGCAGAGTACTGGGAGCAAGGCATTTCCCCAGAAACAGTTTTCCCCAGTACACCAGGGGTTGATTTCCAACAAGTTTTATCAGTGTGGTACCTCATCAAACTTTGATATCTAGTGAGCTAAAGCCCTGTTATTTCCAGTGTCAGCACTAAGGGGCCCCTTCTTTGCTGTGGTATTTCAACCCTTTGTTTAGTGACTGCTCCCTAAATTTGGTATTCATGTAAGAGCTCTCTTTACTAGTAAATCCCTCACTACTCGAATCCCCTGTTAATAACTCTTCAGTTTAAGCTTTCCCTGTTCAAATTACTCTGTGTTTTATCTCTCCTGACTGCACCCTGATGATATGTGATCATTTGCTGTATTTTGCCTCATTCCATCTGTTACCAGTACAAAACATGAAGCCCAGTATAAATGCATATTAGAGGGGGAAGTAAAGCTTTTAAAAGGTATATTCATATTAAATTTAGCATGGTGAGCATTTTGTAATGTATGTAATTGTCAAGTGACTGTGTTGTATACTTGAGACTAATGTAATAGTCAACTATACTTCAATAAAATATTTTTTAAAAATAAAAATATTTTACATTGAGTTCATTTTAAAAAAGTAAAAGGTTTATTCATGTTAGAGTAGGTTTTTACCTTTTGTCTTATCCTATTCCTGCTTTCAACTAGACCACGATAGGCTCACCTAGTTTTCAAACCTCAGCTTTGGGGTCGCACAGCAGTTGTACTGCCTGTCCTGTTGTCTTGCTGCTCTCTCGTTTGGGCAAGTGCCATTTCTTTGGCAGGTGTACTCCTCTCTCTTCCCCACCACTCTTCTGAATGTGTGGTTTTATTTAAAACTGCCAGTAACACATCCTGTTTCAGGATTGGGCACAGGACTCGAGTCTGGCCAGTGGGAAACTTTGCTTAGGATTTTTCTGAATTAGATGTTAAAGAAGCAAACCTTTTCTTCTCTGACCAGGTTAGGAAGAGGTGGACTGGATGCTAGTGGAACTATGTTTCCAGTCTTGTGGAAAAGTCAGTCTTTCTTCAAGACAATGAAGTTAATATATGGAAAAAAAAACAGTGGGGGGAAGAGAAAAACATTTTTCCTGGAGTTAGAGCGCTTGGTTTTTGTATCAGAGGCATAAATGTGGCCCTTACCTTTCCACAGGTTAGTTAGTGGAACCAATCCATTCTTCTTTTCTAAGCTACTTTGAGTTAGGTTTCTGTAACTTATAATTAAGAGTCCCAACATGTTATCTTTCCGGAAGACCCCTAACTAACTAAATTCTTTCAGCACAGTTTACCTGTACTAACCATTTGTTACTTTATCCTGTGCTTTTTCCCTAACTGCCCACATGGTACAACTGAACATTCAGCTAATAGTAAATAACTCCATACTTCTGTATATACAGTTTGTTTTTACCTGTTGGATGGTAATCTTCACATCTATTACAGTGCCATGCACATGGTTTGCTGATTGACCGATGGACGGGAAATCCATGGGGCTGCAACTAATGGTTATACGTTTCCCTTTTGGGGTCTTATTTCAGTAAATGGGGCCTAACAAATATTTAAATAGCATACTGTAATGACAATATCCTCTATTTATTAAGGCTTTGTTATACTTAAGGAACTACACTTTGTATACCTTATCTTATTTAATTGTAACACTATGAAGTATTATTATTTCCACTTTAAATATGAGACTACTGAAGTTAAATTAACCTGACAGAATTTGAACCGAGGCTTAACTGACTCCAGGGTTCACCCATTGCGGTATGCTGCTCCAACTGTAATGTATACATGTTTTATTTTCTAAAAGGACGACCTCTTTAGGTATAGTGTATGTGCTTCTACCTTTAGCTATAGGAAATGGTTTAGGAAGAATAATTAGGTGGAGCCCCAAGGTTCCAAGTAATTATTACTAAACAGTAGATATCTTTTTTTCCTTAAAAGTTCTGAATTTACTCAAGATGGAGATCCTCTTTACCTGCCTGTTTAATGGTATACGCATGATGAGATGGGGGCAATGTTCATTCACTGCAATGTGGATGGACCTCGAGGATATTAATGCCAAGTGATATAGGACACATGGAGAAAGATAAATGCCATGTGATTTCACTTATATGTGGACTCTAAAAACAAAACTAAACAAAATGAATAAAACAGCAGTATAGACTCTTAGACACTGGGACGTGACTGGTTGTTACCATGGCGGAGGGATTGGAGTGGGTGGTGGGGAGGGTGAGGGGGCTGAAGGGGCACAAAAATCTGAGTCATAATATAAGTTGGTCACAGGGATGGAAGTGCAGCATGGAGAATATAGGCAATGGTTCTGCAACAACCTCCTATGTTGACAGATAGTAACCGCAGTAGTGGGGGTGAGGATTCAATAATGTGTGTAACTTACTGAACCACTGTGTTGTATACTTGAAACCAATATAATATTGTATATCAACTATACTTCAATAAAATAATTTTTTGAAAAGAGATGGGAGCAGTGTTAAGAATGTGGTCCCATTTGCCTAATTTGCCTTTGACATTGCTCTATTTTATAGCGAAGAGAAGCCCTGGATGTAGCTTGAAATAAAACCAGTGACCACTTAAATCTAGCTGTATTTTTCTGAAAAAAACATAAAACAGGTACTTGCAAGTAGGCCTGGTAGTTGCTCTTGTTTTAACATCCCTTGACCAAATTGCCTTCTCTTATTTTTGTTCAAATTTTGCTTGATACATAAACGGATTTCAGTTTTTATATTCCATTAAGTTCATGCTCTGATTTAAAAAGTGCTCACAGAGAAGCGTTTTCTCAATAATCACCACATCTTTGGGTGTGGTGTTATGGAAGCAAGGTCATAAGTCAAAATTACTTTTAGTTTTAAAAGATTTCTTTGGTTAGTTAACCCAGTTAATTCTATTTTTTCCTAAGCTACTTTGAACAATTATGCATAAAATTTTTTAAAAATGTATCTGTAAAAAATGTATTTAAAATGTAAAATTATTTAACAAGACTATCATTGAGTAAGTAAAACAATTGCAATTCATTTGCTGTAGTTGACATTTTGGCTCTACCTCTCTGTTCCTGGAGAGAAGCTTGAAAAGATTGGTGGGGCCATGTTCACTCCTTGCAGTCAGAACATTTCAATAGCTGTACTTAGGATGTCAAAACAGACAGAAGAAAAGCAAAACATTTGTTATGTCGGTCAAGTTTTTGTTCTCAAGTGTGGCAAATAACCAATTTGAGTTATTGTCAGACATTAGACTAAGTTTTGCTTTTATTCTTCTCTTTCTTTTAACTGAAATCACAAGTCACTCAGAATTTAAAGATCCATTTGTACCAATAAAGACACAGCGAGGATAAATAAAAATCTTTACTCTGAAAAGCATCATAAAGCTGGGCCAATCAAATGAAGCCTCATTTCATGTTGAGTTTGAGTTTAGAATCCACATTATAAAAGGATATTCTAGTAAAAGCTTATACACATAGAGTTTTGTTTTAAATACCTTCCTATGGTTTGGCCCACATGCAGGAGACAGTTTATCTGCAGATGAGTACACACATTGGCAAATGGACTGACTGCTCAGTGTTGCAAACATATACATTCACAGCCAATTGAGTCCTGTCTGCAAATGGGCAGATTGTTACATATGAACCCCAAGTGACAGAAACACACACATACATACTTCTCTGATGTTTTTGAAGGACATCTTAGAGAGTCTTATTTTCCTACACGTGTGTTTATTGTAATTGTGTCTTTATATTGTATATGTGTTTACTTCTGTGAGATCTTTTTCCAATAGCTCAGTTGAATTCTTTTGTCTGATTACTACTAAAATGAAAAAGAAAATTAGGGAAGGAGAAACTTTTCTGTCCTTGGAAAACACTGTTTCTTACAGTCTTAACTTTTACAGCAGAAAAAGGAATTAAAATGCATTTAAGTCATTAAGGGCCACACCAGAAAACAGCAAAATTCTTTGCTTAGAGGGGATGAAAATTAAGGGCACATTCAAACTGCCCCACTACCACCCTGCCCTCTCTCCGTGCTTTGTAAAGAAAACAAATTAGAGTCTCTTTCTCAAAAGCCAGAGGGCAAAACTGAAAACAGCTTTGAAGGGCAGAAAAATCACACCCCCAATTCATACTAAGAAAATGCCTAGACTGAAAAATCCCCAGGCATATGAAGCAGTGTGTGTACCACTATTTGCACATGTGGATTGTTCTCTCTTCCTATTTGAAACATGAGTGGGCAGAATGTTTTAACCCAGAGGTTTTATTATTGTAACCTAGGAACAATAATTTGAGGCTTTAAAATAGGTAAGCGTCACCATGGAGACAAAAAGAAATTTGTCTGAGATACTCTTCTTCCAGGAGCTTATCACTTAAAAAGGGATGTGAAGCTTAAAGTATATGCAGATTGACATATGGACTATTGAGTTAGCTGAATCTTTGGTCTGCAGCAGCCCTGAAAATGGTTTTTTAAATGTCTGCTTACATTGCTAGTTGGTACTTAAAAAGGTGTACCTTCTATGGGGAACAATTTACAAATAATCATCCAAATGACAATGACACATACTCTTTGACCCAGCAAGTCTGGGAATTCATATTGCAGATACACAAAATTTATTCTACAGAAACATATATTGCATATATGATTTGTTGTAACATTATGTGCAATAGCAAAAGCCTGGACACAACCTAAATTTCTATTAATATGTAACTATTAATTTCTATTAATAAGGTTAAAAAGTATGGAATACTGTATAGTCTTATTGATACGGAATGATATACAAGACATACTGTAAAGCAAAAATCACATGTAAGAACAAGTGACGTGCACTTTATGCTGCTATTACAGGTAAGGGAGGGATCATACGTGTATTTCTGTGTATGTGCATGACACACCTTTGAATGGATTCACCAGAGTGCTAACATGGGCTTCCTCATAGGAGTGGAACTGGGAATGGAGTGCAAGAATGGGGGGAGTCCTTTCCTTGTATATCTTGGAGTACTTTTTGAAATTTGAACCATGTAGATGTACTATGTGAAAAACAAATAAATTTAAGCAAAGCATAACGAAAGTATATACAGGTGAACAAAACTGTTCACCGACTCCTAAAACTTCCATTGGTTTTATCCACATTTTGGAATGTCTTGTCTCTTTTCACCTTGTATAAAAATGTTGTCTTTTTCTTTTTTATTAATTAAACATTCTCACTAATTTCCCCCCCCCTTCACTTATTTCACCTATCCTTCCACCCCCCTCCCTCCCCTATGACAACTAGTCTGTATTCTTTGTTTTCTAATATGGAAAAAAGTATGTTCTAGAAAATGTAATAACTAAGTGACCATATGCTATACGCCACAAAGTCTACTCAGCTCTTCACACGTATTTTCTCATTTAATTTTCACAACTCCATGAGACAGCTACTACTCTTATCTTCCTGTTACAGAGGAAGATCCACAGCCCTTAGTGTTACTGACACAAAAGCTGTGTTTCAGCTTGGTCTTGTCTTCTTTCAATATGCTTTAATTCATGAGAGACCTTTGGCTATATGCCACCTCACTAAAACTGAATAAATGGGAATAAATGTATGGGCATTATTTGGCAACTGGTTATCTCATTTGATCAGTAATAAAACATCATTTCAGAATAGAGGCCAAATATGCGTTTCACTTAGCACTGGCAGTACTCTAGTCTGGTCTTCAAAGGATAAAGATATTTGAAAAGCATCATAGTCCTTCAAATGTTTTGTACCAAACAATGTTGATTATTTAAATATAAACAAATAAGTAACATCTGGATTATTTGCAACTTCACATGCAATTTTAAAGAGAGAAAATAAAATGTCTGGAAGAATATATTTAAGTGATGTGATCATGCTTCATGGAGCTGCTTGTGTCAGGTCTCCAATATGGAGTTGCTTATGTCAGGCTTGCCTGCTTTAGTGCCAACTGCCTCTGTAAACATACCCTACTCTAAAAGGCGCGCTGGTAAATGCCCAAACCAGGTAACTCCATACGTCAGGCGTGATGGTGAATGCCTGAGCTGGATACCACCACATGTGGACTGTCCCTCTCATCTTCGGCCTCCGAATGGATGGACTGGACTATACGAGGGACTGGACACAGCCCCTGTGGCAAGCTCATCCCAGAGGTCCCTGACACCGGACCGCAGACGTGTGCGCCGAGGCTTGCTCCTGCTCATCTGCCTGCGCTCCTGCTCCATCACTGACGCACCACTCTAACGGAACTGTCTCTGCTGCATCGTTTTCTCCTGGGACAGACAAGAGGCTGATTGGGACAGCCTGAAACAGATCCATCCTTCGTGACAGTATGAGATGTATTGATTCATGACATGTGTGATTTTAGATATGCTTAATCCCCCTTTTGAGTGCTGTGTGAAAGGAAATTGCAAAATAAACCATGTGATTTGTGCAACTATAAGGGTGTTAAGTTCATCACTCCATCGTCCTGCGGATCCATACGTCCTGATCCGCTCATGTCATTAAGTCTTGGTCAAATATAAAATTCAGAAAACAGAAATAGACTTCTTTGGGTAGGGTTGTGGAATGTCATCCATCAAAAGTTTATCTACATTTGTTGTGTAAATTGAGACTAAAACTTAAAAGACCATTTCTTTGCTGTATTACAAGAAAAATACTCAATATTCATGTAAAAAATAAGACTATCTTACATTAAAGTGTATTGTAGTTCTAAAAAATTAAACTTTTTTTACATTTCATAAAATTAAGAACTGACTTTTAAAAGAGATGATTGTGATAAAACTTCAAGTATTTAGATGATTTAATATCTTCTATTTTTTAAACGAGTTTGAGGTAGTTTATAATGAAATATACATATTGTTTCTGTTAGGGTATAGGCAAAAAAACAAGCCACTCAAGATCTTTCACAAGAGGGGATTTCAGTTCAGACAATTAGATGGTCACAAACAATGACAGAAAAGCTGAGAAGGCCAGCATATGACATTGAGGAAATCCAGGCATTAGCACCCCAGAGCAGAAAGATAACCAGAGGAGGTGAACTTAACCATGATAAGTCTGGAAAATGGCCTAGAGTGGGGGACCTGTTCCCACTGAGCTAGGACCGGTTGGGCTGCTTGGCAGGAACTGAAATCAAGGTGACACAAATACTTTCGCAGGGGCTGCCTGAAGCAGAGTCATTTACCTCCTCCCCTCCTGTGCTCTGATCTGCCAGTGTTCTCACCGGGTAAACCTACATGAAAGATGTACTTCGCTCTGAGCTAGAGCAGAGCACAGGAGGGCAGAGAATGGGTTTGCCTGTCTGTCACTTGGCTACTCAGCTTCCCTTCTTACCCTTAGACCAACACAAGAGCAACTTCATGATTCTGCCTAATAGGAAGCGAGTATCCGTATGCAAACAAAGATACCGCCAAATCCCCTCAAGGGGAGACACAAACTCCTATCAGCCATTGTGTCCATTTTAAGGTTCTCCAGATGGAATGCGAGCCTCCCTGGACATGACTCCTTATGGTCCTGGGGACTGACTGACTCAATTGTAAAATCAAGCACTACCAATTCTCATTCAACAATTCAACATGGTGGGTGGGGAAGAGAAAGAGAAAAAATCTGAAAGAAAAATTTGGTGTACGTGTACATGCTGTGTGTGTGTGTGTGTGCATATTTTTTAAAAAGGGTGTAGCTGTTACCATCCTTATCTTTATATCCTTATTTCTTATTTCTATTCCTATAACTATTACAAACTCTAAGGTGATATTTATTACTTTCATAATGCTCTTGACCTTATCCAGCAACATGACTGATTAGGGATCTTTTACCCGATTGGGTGATGGCAACCTTTATTCTGAAGGACCCGAACCCATAATAACCCAGCCATTATTGGATTATTTTATATTAGCACAGAGCTGTACCCTCCTGGGTCAGAGCTTGTAATTCTCCCCCTCAGGCATGCTGGCATCTGACTCTAGTTGTGAGCCTGGAACAATGGTAGGTGAAAGATAGGCAAGACTGGTCATCAAGCCATCCAGAATGGCCCTTCCTCTTTCCAGCAAACATGGGAAACCCTGGCATTGGGGGAGACTTGAGAGCAAGGTCCTAGGCGCTGTTTAGTCTTTACTCTGAACCACAGAACTACAGCCACAAATGCTGTAGTTTTATATCCCATAGTGGGTAATGTGTGCCTCTCAGGCTGTTCTCACAAATGGCCTCTTCTGTGGACTTTGAGTACACATTACCTGCAGTCTGGGATTCACACTAGGTCATTCTTATTCACCTTGTGTCACCTACAAAGTCAATGACCAACCTCACTGCCCAAGTGGTTGCAACAGAGTGTTTATAGAGGAAGCTATGACAGATAGAGGTCAAACTTGGAGATAAGAATTGTTCGGGGAGACACAAAGAGGTGAAGGTTAACTTGCATAAGACTGATCCACTTGTAGGATGGTCTTCCAGGAAAAGAGTTGGCTTTCTGCAAAGTGCCATGGAAACTTATTATAGCCCAGTGCCTAAAGTCACTGGCCAATGGCAAATGTTGGACCAGGTTCCCCAATCCCAATCATACCAGGGAATGGATCCGTGCTCCCCCAGCTATGAATGTTAAGCTACTGACTCAGGAACCAACTTACCATATTGTATAACTTCAAGCACCCCACTCCTCATTTCATGTTAGGAGATGAGGGAACAATTCTGAACTGGTAAGATAGAGCTAGACCCAAATTTCTTCCCAATAGCCAAATTGCTATTATGTCCCAGGCTCTGATCATGCCTGGTGGTGGGTTGGGGTTGATTCTTTCCTAATAATGAAGCTTAAAAGCCTTATAGCCTAAGGGTTGGGATTCCTCTCTTTATAGGCTGATTCAGCCAGAAATCTCTGCACTGTTCCAAAATGTGCGGACAATGGGAAGATCTGTACTCCTGAGACTTCCGTTTCCACAGGTCTTCCCTTCCACTCTGCATATGCACTTCATGTGTGTGCTGCATGGTCACTATGCCATGTTTACTCAACACCCATTTTGAGGCCTCCATTCTGATTTACATATTGCTTGGTTAGAACAACCATTTCTCAAGTATTTTTCTCCGAGTGAATACCAGGGCTATATATTCTTTGAGTCTCTGATTATAGCCTTCCCAGTTGGCCAGTTGTTTGTTCTTAAAATCTATGTAAAGTATCCTAGAGTTTGGTTCTTTTCACAGTAATGTGTAGTTGTTATTCTACTAATTTCTAGCTTCTGATTTTCAGATTTGAAGTCAGAGGGCAGTTTGTCTTTCTTCCTTTGTAAGTAAAATTTTTTCTGACTGGAAGCTTTTATGATTGTCTCAATATCCTTGGGGTTTCAAGTTTACCAGTATATGCCTCAGAATGTTCTGATAAAAACTATCTGGAATTTAATGAGCCTTTTTAGTCTGCATGTCTTTCTTCAGCTCAAGGAAATTTTCTTCTGCTATGTTTAAGTCATCCCTTTTTTCCATTATTATTATTATTTTTATACTCCTGGGACTTGCCTATTATTCATATGCTGGGTCTTCTGGACCTATCGTTTGAATCTCCTATCATTTCCCTAATGGTGTCCATCTCTGTATTTTTGTTCCATACTGCGATTTCTTTCACTTGATCTTCAGGCCAGTAATCTGAGCCACAACTTTAAACATCTTTTCTTTGAATTAATATTATGTATTCCTAGTCTATTTGTGCTGTTCTTAAACTCCTTTAAAGTTCTTATTAAACTTTTAATTCTCTTCCAGAAGTCCCCTTTTAATAAGGAGTTCTTCTGAGTATTTTGCTTATTCACTCCCTCCTGGGCTGTTAGACCTAGTGTACTGACCTTCCTCTCAGGGTTTACCTATCTTGGAGAACCACAATTTCCACAGAAGCTATGGGTGTCATGCACTATCATTGGTATCCTTAGCATTAGGCCTTAGACTCTCATCTGACTCAGGAAGAAAAAAGGACCTGCAGCAGCTCCCTCCTAACAAGGAGCTGTACTCGTTATTGGTCCTTGTTTCTTCACCCTTCCAATATCCATGCACCTGTAATTTTGCAGCACCTTCCCATTCTAGGTGGGATTTTCTGCCTCAGGACTTTATACTGATTTCAGCCATGTGACTTGATTTGACCAATGGGATGCTTTCAAGCAGAGACTTGAAAAAGTGCATGTACATGTCTACTCACTATCTGGCTCCTTGGCCTTCACCATTGAAACTTCTCTGAGCCAGCCTGTAGAAGGATGATGCATATGGAGCAGAGATGTGTCATCCAACTGCCTTTTCAAATGACTTCCGGTCTCATTTTAGGGTGTTCAGAAAGCCTGAAAACAAGCTAATGCATATAAGGCTATCAAGTATATTTTCAATCTGTAAAATGCCCTTCACCTTTTACCCAGATATCCATGTGGATGGATTACTGCCTTAATTCCTTCATAGCATCTCCTCAAAGGTCACCTTCCCTCATCACCCAGTCTACTCCCCTCCAACACTCTCTGTCTCTTTTTCTGTTTTATTTTTCTCCATGGCACATATCATCATCTAACATACTTTACAGTTTACTTTTTTATTTTGTTTGTTCTCTCCCTTCCTCACCAGATTGTAAAATCTATGAGGGCAGGGGTTTTTGTACATTTTATTTACTGCTCTATCTCCAATGTCTACACAGTACTTAGTAAATAAATACTTACTGAATTGAATAAAACAGTATTTTAAAACATTATCTTTGACATAGAGCCAAATGCTTATTTTATTTGTTGTAACAGAAAAAGCATTCTGTTCATCTAAAAGTTGTATTATGTCAGTTTCAGTTTAAGACTTCTGTCTAATGGGGGCTGCAGAGAGATGGTGGTTTTAGAAATAAATTATTTCATCTGTTAAGGGGCTACTAAACTTCACTCAAGGTGGATTCTCATAGTGGCAGATATGATCTGAATTTTTAATAAATTTGAATATCCACATAATTTTTTTCTGTGAAATGAGGGCTAATTACATCTCAAGAGCCTTAAAAATTCCTGAACATTCTCAATAGATTTATTTTGTTAAGTTCTTTTTTTGTTTGTTTTTTCAATAGATTTCTTATTAAGTTAAAACAGAATATAGTTTTGGCCATTAGTATAATGTGACATGAGTTATTCTGAGACTTTGCTTAAATAAAATAACATCATAATGTATTTAAAATAGAGAATTCAACTCACTAAGTCACAAATTGTTTTTACACACACACATGCATTTTTTCCAATTAACAGTGAGAAATACAATAGAATGTTTGTAAAATGCTCAACAGAAATAAGTCAAGAATCCCCTTTTTTCCACTGAATTCTGCATGTCATTAAGTGTTCTTCATAAACATGATTAAAGAGCAGCACACCCATCTATATAGGCCCTCTATTATTATCTATTTCCCTGTTGTAGAACCTATAAATTGTTTCCTATTTTTCTCTATTATGATTAGACTTTGTTGATCATCCTTGTATATAATTCTTTAAGTATATCTTTATAATATATTATTTGGGTTGAGTCCTGTACAGAGAACTAATAAATCAGGGGATATAAACGTTTAAGAATTTCTTGCTACCTACTGCCACATTACTTTCCAGAAATACTGCATCATTTATTTTTAATTCCATCAACAGCTTGTTAGTGCATTTCATCTAGTGCACACCAGCATTGTGTTTTTTTTATGGTGTGAAAGTATACATTACATGAAACCATTTTAACCATGTTTACGTATATAATTCTGTGGCATTAAATGTATTCACATCGTTGTGCAACCACCACCACTATCCATTTCCAGAACGTTTTCATCTTTGCAAACTGAAACTCTATACCCATTAAACACAAACTCCTTTTATCCTCTCTTCTCCTCAATCCTTACTGCCATTCTACTTTCTATCTCTGAATTTTACTATTCCAGGTACCACACAGTACTTGTCCTTCTGGAACTGGCTTAGTTCACTTAGCATAATGTCTTCCAAGTTCATCCATGCTGTAGCATGTGTCAGAATTTCTTCCCTTTCTGAAAGGTATAACACTCCATTGTGAGTATATACCACATTTTGTTTATCCATTTATCTATCAACGACCATTTGGGTTGCTCCCACATTTTGGCTAGCCAGCATTGAATTTTGAAAAGACTTTTCCCAATGTAGTTTTAATTACATTTAAATTTTTAAAATGCTGAACACACACAGACATGCACACACACACACACACACACACACACACACACACACACACACACACATTTTTTTCTGTCCTGATTAGTTATTTGTATTTTTATTTTGCTTAGGCTGGATTTTTAGATAAAAGTTTCACTGATTTTAATAGGTATTATATGCAATCAATTCAGGAACATATCAAGCTAAGAACATCTCATTTATATTTGAATCCAGAGTGAACAGTTTTAATTTTTAGCCCCATATATATATATTTGCAATTTGCCACTGCTGCCTTTAGATGGCATTAGATCCCTTTAGTAGAGATTTTGGGATATTGCATGTTGTACGTGTATGTTTTTACAGCTTGATGGATTTAAAATCTGACCCAAATATTATTTGGGGCTTTGAATGTAGGATGAATCAGTACAGAAGTTCAACATCTTGAGACTTCTTTCAGTATGAAGGATATATTCTGACTAATTCTGTTCCTTCTGCTTTTCCAACAGCAAAGACTCTCCAGTCTTTGCATTGGATTAGATAGTTTTAACACATCTTAAAAGTGTGCTGAACTCACCTGTGAGGTCCTAAGCAAAATAAAGACTTACCTTCTCTCCCATGCATGGTAAAACTTTGGATGAAAGGGAGTTCATTACACTAATTTAATTTTCTAAATTAACACTTCAGACATCAAAATATACAGCTCTGCTAGGCATAATGAAAGTTTAACCCAAATCCCTAGCAATAAAGGATGTGGAGAATTGCTGTTTCTGTGATTCTGATTTTTGTATTTTCATATGAAAAATAACATTTGTATTCTCATTATTTATGCTACTGCATTTAGAGTTCATATTGCTGAAAGATACATCTTTTTTTTTTTTTTTTAATTCTCAAGCTGCTTTGGCTGCTTTAAAGGATGCTTTTCTCTCTGGAAATGGGACCCTGACTATAGCACATCTCATTTTGTTGTCACGGGTTTGCCTGGGCCTCAGGGAAGTGAAGGGCTTTGCCCAGAGGTTCAGCGTTGGTGGCTTTGTGGCTAGGCTTCCCTGCACAGCATCCGAATCAGCTGGCTCCAAGAGCTTTGTTCTGTCCAGCCACCAGATCATGTTGCCTTCCACATGAGACCAGAATACTACTGAGCCAGGAGGAAACTCTTTAATTCGCTTGATTGTTTGTGCAAAGACTTCTTGTAGGACAAGGACGGACACAATAAGAACAGCCTTCGTCATAAACAAGTGAATTGTAACATCTCTACCTTTTGAGGTGTTAGCTTTTTCTTTAGTAAATTAATGCTGAAAGCCCTGTGCCTGTTTGTAAAGATCACTGATACATAAATGTGATAGCACTTTGAACCCTTTTAGAGAAAAACATGTTTCCATCCTGTTTAGGGTGGAGAGCTAATACATTTTGAAAGATCTGTTTTGTACCAGAGCCTTACATTTGTTATCTCAGAAAATATTCATAATAACCCTCAATGACTTCACAATAACTTTGGTTGTCTCCACTCCATTGGTACAGAACTATTAAAGTGCAGAGGCATTAAAAAAAAAAACTTGCTCAAGTTTGCACAACTAGTAAGTAACAGAACCAAAATCATGGTCCATTCCTGTTGAGGATATGGTGGAAATAGGAACAATTTATTTAAGTTCGAAACATGCTTGGTTGCCTACCCCAAACTGATGTCTTTTGAATCTTTGTAAAATTCTCACACCCTTTCTCTCCTCACTAGTCTTGAATTCCAGTAAGTGCATTTTAGATGTATTTCACAATTTTTCTTTTTATAGTTTTATCATAATCATAATTAGTAGCACTTTGTCATTTGTCCACCACTGAATTTGTAATTAGCCTAGGTAGGGGTTTGTGGGATGTGGGCTGATTAAGGAAAAAGATGATGGAACAAGACAGGAACACACACAGTTTATTGGGTGGCACTTGCACATAGTTGCATTAGACAGGAAGACCTCCCAAGCAGGAGACCCTCTAGAGGCCGCAAGAGACCACCATCCAGAAGGGAGGAAGGCGAGGGAATCCCCTGGGGGAGAGGCGTCAGACAGCGGCCTCCTGTGAGTCCCTGGGAGACAGGCTCCTCTCAGGGCAGCATCCCCTGGGGGCCTTATCTCTGCAAGGTCCTGTCTTATCAACAGTGACAGTGATTGCATAAAGTTTTTGGAGGCATGCAAAGCATACCTTAAGAAACCAAATTATTTGGCAGGCACTTAAGTGGCCAAATTTTGGATTGCTCAGTGAATTTGTAAAATAATAGGATGTATACAAATTTGAGTATGGTGCCAAAGGACTTTTGAGCTAATGAGTCTCAACCTGTAGTGAAGAAATAAACAACGTAGGGGCCAGTACACAGGCCATCCTTGACTTATTTGTATACCAGGCTATTTCAAGGAACCAGAAGTATGTAATTGTTTCAGGAACAGACAATAGTTTTTGATCATAGAAAGTATCTGATTCAACTAAACTAATAGTTTATGAATTCAATGATATTACCTTTTATGGTTTTGTTTATCTATACTTGTATCACAACAAACATTATTTCTGATAAGGGGATGTAAGTAACCTTACCTCCACATATAGTTTTATTTCAAAGAATCATATTATAATTTCATATTCTCAGTTATTTTGCTATCCCTTGTAACATAGTCAGATTTCTTTGCCTCCAGCTAGAACCACCTAAGGATGTATGTTGAATTGTTTCTTATCCAGTTATCTATGAATTATATAAACATTGATGAAAAGTCCAATAAAACCCTAAACTCCCCTTGCCTCTTGTAGATGCATATGTATTTGTCTTTAGTTTGTAAAGGCAATTCATATTTGATATGAAAAGTTATTAGCTTTTCTGCAACTCAAAATATTTATAACTGGTAAATAAACAGACTGCAGGCTCTCTTGTCTTGTCTCCTGGCCCAGACCTTGCTGGCAACTAGCCAGCCTCCCGAGCTCAGCTCCTCCAGGCCTCTGATCCCTTGGGGTTGCCTGACAAGTTTCCCTAAAATCTTCGACTTTACGTTGCATTGAGATATTATTGCAGGCCTGGCTCTGTGCAACTTTAGAGCTCTCTATTCTCAAGAACTCCCTGAAGGAACTCTCTCCTCAAATAAAGCTTTAGGCTCTTGGTGGATCCTATTTGCTCCACCAGGTTGGTTCTCTCCACCATGATGTGCCTAGTTTCTCTCTTTGAACGTGTGGGCCCTTTTCCAAATGGCCTCAACTTTAAGGCCTTGTCTGATACTTGAAGATTATATCCTATTTTTCATCCCATTACCTACACAGTAGATTATTTACTGGAATAGAAGAATCTGCTTAGGAAGAATGTATAGAAGGGAATAAACATTTGTTGAGTACGTACTATATAGCAGGTACATTATATGAGCACATTACTCTTCATGAAAACCTTAACAAGTAGGTATCATTTTATCCTTTTTTATTATTGAGCAAACTAAAACAAGAGACTACCTACAATCAAAGCAATGATTCAAACTTTGATCTGTTTGTCTCTGAAATATGAGCATCAAAATTATGACCATAAAACAATATATATCAATGAGCATTTCGTTTTCCAAATAATTCTAAGAGAAATAAAATTAAAGTAGAGACTTAGATATATCTGAGAAGGGCAAGAAAACTTATAGAATAACTCACTTTCCCATTTATAATATTGATTTTTACCAATCAAATCAGTGGTTACCTTTGAGAAACCTTATAGATTTATCACACAAGGGAAATATGCAAATAAAAAGGGGATTTGTTAACACATCATTTGTTGAACTAGGCAGTTTTTTAATGTCAGTGAGCATTTTGTTCAGTACAATTGATCTTAATTGTGCCCTTCATCTGCTTTATATAAAAAAACACACGTATTTTCACTGAAAGCCATAGTGCAAAGTTGTTTGCCTTGTGTTGTCTCCATTTTTAATTTGCTTTATTCAGATATAATTGACATATGATAAGCTGCATATGTTAAGTGTACACTATGATAAGTTTTGATATATCTCATCACCACAATCAAGATAGTGAAAATAGCTATCACCCTCCAAAGTTTCCTGGTGCACCTTAATCATCTCTTTTGCCTTTTTCTCCTACCCAACAGTCTGCTTTCTGTCTCTATAGGTTAGTTTATATTTTCTAAAGATTTCAGTAAGTGGAAACATATCGTATATTCTCTTTTTGTCTGGCTACTTTCACTCATCACTTTATACATCCATGTTGCTGCATTTATCAATAATTCATTCCTTTTTATCACTGAGTAGTATCTCACTGTACGGATATAGTATGATTTGTTTATTCACTCACCTGTTGATGGACTTTGAATCCCTTCCAGTTTTTGGTTATTTCAAAACCTTCTATGAACATCTGTGTATAAGTCTTTGTATGGACATGTGCTTTCATTTCTTTTGAGTAAGAATGGAATGACTGGATCATAGGGCAGAATTTATTTCTAAATTCTTCAGAAACTATCAAACTGTTTTCCAAAGTGAGTGTACCATTTTATATTCCATCAGCAGTGTGTAAGAGTTCCAGTCTCCAAATACTGGCCCATACTTGGTATGGACTGTTTTTTTAATTGTAATCATTCCAATAAGCATGTGGTAGTATCTCATTGAGGTTTTAATTTTCATTTCCCTAATTACTAATGCTGTTGAACATCTTTTCATATGCTTATTTGCCATCCATACCTGTTAAAATCTGTTAAAAATTTGGCTCCTGTCTTTTTAAAAATAAAATAATAATAATATTGGTTGGTATATGCAAACAAAAGATCTGGAAGATCATTCCCCAAACCATAAAGTGGATATCTGTGGATATTAAAATTAAAGGGAAATTTGAATTTCTATTTTATGCACTTACAAAATGCACTTACAAACTTTTTGGCAGTGAGCATATATTACTTTCCTTATTAGAAAGAGATTTGTCCTTCTTTCTTTAGCAAAATGTGCATTCAAGACAATCTTTACAGATTTGATGACTTGGTGTAGAGGGTCCAGAGAGTTACTTTGAAATAATAGGAATTGAATTACATGTAGCTACTACTACCTTCTCTCAGCATTACAAGGATGCTACCTGAGAACGGAACATTTGGGGACGTCTGGCGGAAGGCGGGTAGTGTTAGAACAGTGTTTTGACTGGTCTCTGTTGTGCTAAGCAAACATGTGGTGGGTGGGGAGAAAGAAGCTGAGCCAAGCGTCTGGAAGCACAGGTGAGTTCTGAAGGGGGAAGAGGGGATGAGAAGGCTGACCTGAGGAGGGACTTTGGAGAAGAGATGTCGAAGGAGGGGAACTTAGGGGAAACTGCTCTCTGAAAGGGTGATATATCTCTCGTATAGATCTGCCCAGGAAAGCTTCTTTCAAATTGATATTATTCAATGATGCTTTTTGGAGCTCCGTGTGTATTTCCTAGGGGTCTCCAGGTTGGTATGGAGAGATAGCAGGTAGGGCCATGGAGGCATTAATATGTTCAGGTTACAAAAACTATCAGACTGAGAAGGGGGAGTGGTGAAAAGAGAAAGAAGTGTAGAACAAAAAAATAAGTCTTTAAATCACCTAAAATAATTTTTAAAAATTTAAAGACAATTTTTTTAGCACAGTTACAGGTTTAAAACAAAATAGAGAGGGAGGTACAGATATATGTATATATATATATATATATATATATCATCTCTCCACACATGTACTGCCTCCCCACTTATCAACATCCTCACCAGAATAGTATATATATATATATATATGCCATACACACACACACACACACACACACATACACAATATATATATATATATTACATTAAATTGAAAAAATATATATGTACTATATTGAATTTAAAAAAATATGTATTTTAATCAAGGATGAAACTACATTGATGCATCATAATCACCCAAAGTCTGTAATCTACTTTAGGGTTCACTCTTGGTATTGTAAGTTCTATGGGTTTGGACAAATGTATAATGAAATACATTTATCTTTATAGTATCATACAGAATGTTTCACTGCCCTAAAAATCCTCTCTGCTCTGCCTGTTCATCTCTTCCCTCCCTATCCCTGGCAAACACTGATAATTTTTATTACCTCTGTAGCTTTAGTTTTTCCAGAATGTCAAATTGTTATAACCACGCAGTACGTAGCCTTTTCAGATTGGCTTCTTTCACTTAGTAACATGCATTTAAAGTCTTCCATGTCTTCTCGTTTCTTTTTGGTGCTGAATACTATTCCATCGTCTAAATGTATCACAGTGCATTTATCCATTATTCACCTACCAAAGGACATCTTGGTTGCGTAAAAGGTTTGGCAATAATTAATAAAGCTGCTGTAAAATCCATACACAGGTGTTTGTGTAGGCATTACATTTCAACTCTTTTGGGTAAATGCCAAAGAGCATGATTGCTGGAACCTACGGTAAGAGTGTAATTATTTTTGTAAGAAACCACCCAACTGTCTTCCTCGATGGCTCTACCAGTTTGCACATGCGCCAGCAATGTATGAGAGCCTCTATTGCTGCACATCCTTGCCATCACTTGGTGTTGTCTGTGCTCTGAATTTTGACCATTCTTGTAGATAGAGAGTGGCATCTCATTGTTTTAATTTGCATCTCTCTGGTGACATATAATGTGGAGCATCTTCTCTTGTGCTTATTTGCCATCTGTATATCTTTGGTGAAGTGTCAGTAAAGGTCTTTAGCTTATTTTTAAATCAGGTTGTTTGTTTTTCTTACTATTGACTTTTAACAGTTCTTTGTGTATTCTGGATAATACACAATTCCCTTATCAGGTGTCTTTGCAAATATTTTCTCTCACTCTGTGGCTTTTCTTCTCGTTCTCTTGGCATTGTCTTTCATGGAGCAGAAATTTTAATTTTAATGAAGTCTAGCTTATCAATTATTTCTCTCATGGCTCAGTTCTTTGGTGGTGTGTGTCACTTTTTTTCCTCCATTAAAAAAAATCCTCTTGACTTTAGTAGAAGAGAGGCAGCCTGTATGCCCCAGGGTCCTAATAGAAAATACAGTCCAAAGTCATTGAAAGAGCCTGTTTACTGAGATGTGGTTAAGGTAAAGGGAAATTAAAGATGATGACTGTGTTCACTTTGGCAGCACATATTCTAAAAATTGGAATGACACAGAGAAAATTAGCATGGTCCCTGAGCAAGGATGACATGCAAATTAAAAAATACGCTGGTGACCTAGCAGTAAACAGTTGCCAGCCCTATGCTTAAAGGGGCAGTGGGAAAGGTCAGCTCCTGAAAGCTGAAGGAGAGGGGCTGCCAGACCAGAGTGCGGCCTTAGGTCGAGGAGCCAGCTGGAAGCCAGAATCCAGGGAGCTGTGGTGCATCCACACAGGTCAGTTGCCAGCGGTTCTAAGAAGGGCTGGGAAGGATAGATAGTGAATCTGGAGGGGCATATGGAGAATATTCCCACACAGACTTCCAACTAAATCCTACTCTTCTCCTACATGCATCCCTTAAACTACCCACTTCTCAGCTAGAAAGTCATGAAAGTCAGTTTCAACTTAGAGACTGGTGATTCCTAATTCCTTTTGGGTCACAGACTCCAAAAAACGCACGTAAGCACATACACAAATGTATATACAATGTTTTTCCTCCTTAGAGATAGAGCACCTTTTATTAAACAAGTAATTGGATCTTTCTCAATTGTTGCAAAAATTGTAGCCAGTCCCTGAAAATTTTTCATGAATCTAAATGACCTTTTTAAAAAATAATTCAATAAGAAATTTAATCTTAAAAAGATATTTCAAAAGTACATTGCTCTTATTAACTTCAGTAAGAACTCTAACTTTTGGAATGTCACCGACATGGTGACCCTTGTCATATTTGACATTCTACAGATGTCAACTCTAATTCTGATGGCAGTGAGTTATGAACTCCCTGCTTACAAAGGCAGGTATTGCAGATAGAATCAAAATTCCCATTGCTTGCTTTCCCAGATGAGGGTTGGTTTGAATCAGAAAAATGTCAAAATTCTCAAACAGCTTGTGAGTTGGATTCCGTTTGTCCTCCACACACTGGGGTCATCTTTGTCAAGATCTGCTCCATCGACACTATCTGTATGGTATTTCGGACAGAAGTAACATGTAGAGTTCTGCACTAGTTCTCATTTCGAAAGATTTCTTTTGGCAGAGGAATTGCTACCCTGGATTCTAGTTGGCAGAAACACTTTCCTCAGATCTGTAGTTTCCACATTGTCTAGCTGCAATCTTCACTTTCAGAGAGATAGCTTTATCCAGAGAAGGTAGTTTCCCAGCAACTCCCCTAATGATGAGTAGGGGACTTTGTGTTAAGGACCATTGGCTCCAAATTTAGACTGCCAGAAACTTGGCTCCACCCCTTAAGAACCATGAGAACTGAAGCAGTGACTTGCCTCTGTATGCCTCAGTTTCCTCATCAGTGGATAAAAGTAATATCTGATTGATAAGATTTTTTGTGGTGAGAATTAGCTTAATTCACATAAAGCCTCATAATAGGGGCAGCCTCTTTTTGTTATTATTCAAATGGCCACATATATCTGGAAGGCTGTGGAAAAATTCCTTCCTGACATTCATTCTTTTATTCGTTCATTCATGCATTTCTGAATACTTATGGCGACTACTATGTGCTTAGCTTTGTGCTGCATGCTAGAGATACAACGATCAACTCATGTAGAATTAGTCCCTGGAATCATTGAGCATACTGTCTAGTGGGGAAGAAAAACACTAATCAAAAAATCACAACCATAAATATAAAACTTCTAAGGAGTAAAAGTGCATGGTTCTATGAGAACTGTAACAGTGGGATATGACCCTTAAGAAGCCTTGTTTAATCTGAGATCTTAAGGCCAAGAGGAATTATCTACCTTGAATTTAACGAAGTCTAGTAGGCTTACTTTTGGGACAGCCAGAGGATTTCTTGATAGCAGAGAAGAACTTCATTTTGCTTTCCTAACATAACTTTAGAAGACAGAAATTCAAGTTCTATGACTTCTGTGGTAGTAAGTGAAATTTTATTCCGGGTTTGCCTTTGACACTAAGGCAAGACAATCTGGAATGGGATGAATCTCAGTGACATGTGGAGTTTCTTTCTTCACCAAGGCAGAAAACAGCATTACTGGTACACCAACCATGCCTCTGGTACCAATGTCTGAGTTGAAGTTTTGTTTGGCAAGTAAAGTTTTTACAAGTTTCAGAACCACAGGAGGCCTTTGGCTTTCCAAAAGGGCTTCCAAAATAGGCATCTTCATTTGATGCCATCTTTGTGAAAACAACGTGGGAATCAGGACTTGGCTCAGCGAAGAGAAGTCAACACTTTCAGTTTGAAGAAAAATGGCAATTCCTTTACAATGTGCCTCAAAATACTGAAATAGATCTTAGAGATTCTGGAATGGTTGAGAACAGTTGACAGGAGTATTGTTTTAATTTTTAAAATTTTCTTCCAGGCACATATCGGCTTAGCCCTTCCCAAGACATACTATACCACCAAGGTCTTTTATCTGGTAATAATGCAGCAAATAATTTTGTCGGATGACTCGAGACAACACTCCTTGTGTTGGAGCAAATCCAGTTTTGGTAAAGTCTTAACATTTTCCAATTGAGCCTTTTAGGCAAATGAAGCAGGCGGTGCACTGTTTGTTCAGGATGCAAAGGACAGCTTCACCTTTGCTGCCTTCCTACTTCACAGGTAAGAATCTTGCCATACAACATGCCTTCTGACTTCCGCGTTCCATTAGGTTCAGTGAGACAAGTAAAACCCAAGGAGATATATACATGTAAACATTTGTTTTTTGTGATGTTTCCTAGCCTAAGTTGGTATCAACATATAGATCAATAGATATCATAATCACATTTTCCATTCATGTCAGAGGAAGGCTAGCAAGGACAATTACAATCACCAAACTTCACTGCCCTGTATGCTACCTTTTACTTGTTTAGTATGAAGCAATGCTTCAATACAAACAGAAGTCCAATAAGTTTCTCTCCCCTAGTCATGACTTTAGTGGGGGAGACATAAAGGAAGATAGATTTTTTTCTCCAGATTGTGGATCCTCTGAAAGCCAACATGGATGCTCTAGGTCATAAGCCCCGGGCTAACAATCCTACCTATCAAGTCTTTAATCTTACAGTACTAATCTCTCTCTCTTTCCTGCTTCGATTTCACTTTCACTTTGTCTATTAAGTTTAACTGTCTGAAGTGGACAGAAAATAATTAAGTAACTTGGTGTAGTGATTTACAAACTGGTGCAGCTGTTCCCTGGGAGCCCCCAAGAGACCCTCACCCCTCCTCTAGGCCTTCCCTAGCCCTTGAGGTTAGCAGACCTCTTGTCATCTCCCCTCTGCTCGGATCTTTTCTTCCTTTAACCCCAAAGTTTCTCTGAAATGATGATGAGTCTCTCAGAGGTTTGTGTGCATCATGATTGACCATTTTCCCATCTCAGACAATATTCTCGTCTAGCAGGGTGTCTTGACCTAGGTACGTCCTGTGAACTCTTAAGGGACTCACACGTGTCCTTTGAGGGGTCTGGAACCAAAAACTCCATATTAATTTACCCAGGGGAGTTTCATGCACCATGATTCTTTTCTTGCTATGACTTTCCCCCTGTCTTGCTTTTATTTTTCCAGAAGAGTAATTATTTCTGCCCATCATTCATGATCACTTTATATTGCATTCTTTTCCTTTCTTCATTCTAAATTCTCATCTACTTAAGTTTTTGAATTTGCAAGCTCCTATTTATCCTAAGCTTGGCCGTGTGGAGAACATTTCACTTCATCCCTCCGGCAGGGGTCACCCTAGTTCCTTCCTAGAAAACTTTATTGTCCAAATACCCATTATCAAGTTAAAGAATCCAAACTTCTAGTCTTGATATTGTCCCAGTTTCTATGTAACATTATAAATGTTTAAGGCTCAACATTTACCTTGAAGTCATCTCCATTCTTATGTAATATTGGGCAGCAAGTTATATACTTTTTGAGAACAGTCATTTTATTTTAAAATTGTATTTATTTATTTATTTATTTTTTCTACAGTTCCTACAGGAAAGACAAACTCAAAATCACGCTTTACACATTGTAAGTCAAAGTTCCTATTTTTAGATACAAAGCATGTCATAAAGTGAAATTATTGTGTTTTCCTCTTTTTTTGTCTTCCACTCATGCTTTCTCCTAATACATTGGAGATTTATGTGTGTATGTGTCTGAAGAATCTAGATGATATAATCTAAATAAAATTGAATTAGGATATATTTTAATTTTTTTAGTAAAGTATTCTCTTTAAAATTCTTTTCTTTATTTATGCCATTTTTTTAATGCATTGAGTTTATGATTTTTAAAATCATACTAAATAAAAAAGAACCAGGAAAAATTAGCTACATGATAGCTCATTATAAAAACTTAATGAAGTGCTAATTAAAGGGATTTCTAGAATTACACTCGGGAACCCACTTGATTTGAACAACGATATCACACCAACAGTTTACCTCCTCATTCCTGTATCTTCAAGATCATTCCCACAAGTATCAAACATGCTATTATTTTTCTCATCTTAAAACAAACAAACAAAAGCTTCTTCTGAGCCTACTTCTCTAGCTGAATTCTCTGCTCTTCTCTGAAACACAACTACTTGGAAGAGTTGCTTATCCTTCCTGCCTTTCTCTCCTCTCTCTCACACACACCGATTCAAATCAGCCTTTTCCCCACTGCTCCTCTGAACTCACTTTCGTCCAGATCTCAGTGACTGCATGTTGCTAAATCCAGGGGTCAATTCTCAGTTCTCATTTTATTTGATCTCTGAGCAGCCTTTGACAATTAATGACTGCTTCCTCCTTCAAATGTTTTCTTCACTTGCTTCTAGACACCACACTGGTTTGGTTTCAACTATTCCCTTGTTGATCCCTCATTGTCAATCTCTTTTCCTAGATCCTCTTCCTCTTCTGTGGATGTTTGAGTTCTGTAGTTCTGGTGTAGTCTTCTTTTGTTTTATATCTCTACTCATTACCTGTATGATCTCTTCCAGTTCCATGGCTTTAAGAGTATCATCTCTTCTCTATTGAATGGTAACTGCTGATAACAGAGATTCAATTACAATAGCTTAAGCACACCAGAGTTGATTCTCGCACATACTGGCAGTCAGAGGACTCCATTCACAGATGATTGGGCAGATCCATAAAGTCATCAGAGACTCAGGCTACTTCTGATTTTCTGTTCCATCATTCTAGCATGTGGCTTACATGCTCAGGTCTGCCTTATGATCTGAGATGGCTAATTTAGCTCTAGGCAACATGTACACATTCCGGGAAGAAGGAATGGAGAAAGGGACCCCTCCCAGCAGATCAGTTCTTCAAAGGAGCTTTTTGGAAGCAATCCACCCCCCTCCCACCGTCCCCTTCTCTCCCCAATATGTTTTTATTTCATCTCATCAGTTTGATGGCTGGACTCATTTGTATGTTTACTTTTCATTTCAAAGGAAGCAGCTAATGCTTGTGGCCTTTTTTCCAGGCAGCAATATGCTCATCTAAATTTGAAGTTCTGTACTAAGGAGGCAGAGGAGAAAGAAAATTTGATAAAGACCTGGTAATCTCTGCCATAGCATCAGTATGTTGAAGGGTCCCATATTATTATCTGCAGCCCTGCACTCTGGACCACTTACTCCTTATTTCTGCTTGGGCACCTCCCTGGCAACCCAGCCTCAACCTGAGCAAAGCGTTCCCTTTGTAATGCTGACCCAGTCAGATGTCTGGCTGGGATGAGTTGAGGGAAGAATAAGGAATGAGAGGCAAAGGGTAGTGAACATAAAGAACTTTCAGGGAGTTTTGGTACAAAGAGGAGCAGAGGAGTGGAAAAATGGGAAGGAGCTGGAGGAGAAGGTGAAGTCTAAGGAGAGTTTGGGATTTTGCTTTTAAAAATAAAATGAATGCTATGTCAGCCTACTTGTGTGAGGATGGGAATGGTCCAGGAGAGAAGAAGAAACTAATGACTCCATAAAGAGGGGGGATAATTGCAGAAACAAAGTCCTCAAGGAGAACAAGGATGGATGAAATGCGGTGCACAAATGAGAAGATTAGCTTTTGACAGAAACAAGAGAGAAAATCGAATGTATGTACAACTTTTAGGCAAGATAGTTCACTGAATTCAAGCTTTGATTACCCACTCTGCTTCAAACATACGACAAACTGATAAAAAATCTAAAGGGAGAAACAATAAAGATAAATCCAGGATCAAAAACAAGACAAACATCTCCTAGATGGCAATAGAATAAAAATATCAAAGCAAGTAGGTTGAAGCCACAAAGTGTATGAAAATGTCCAAAACCATGGAGTACTGGCCAGGATTTCGGCTCCTGAGGGGTAGAGGACACTAAAATTGCTCTGTGAGAAAGTAGATCCAATCTTACAGTTTGAAACTGCCTTCTCAGGAGTGAGGCTGGAAAAATATTAAGACTCCTGATGACTTTTACTTGGAGATACAGCTTTAGAAAGCTATGGACCTAGGAAAATGGAGGCACTTAGATACAATCTTACAATCAAAAATTGAGTCAAGCTGCCTAATTGCTCTGTGCCTGGATCTGCAGACTCCAAAATATCACCCTATGGCAGGAATTCCAAGTGCTACTATAGGACTTGGCTTCTGAATGAGGGTCTGCCAACAAAAAGGGGTTAGCTCCTGGTTGAGGGCATGGGGAGAGACAGAAAGAAAATGTTAGAAGTTTCCAAATGTTTCAATATGAGCCTGCAAACCCTAGTTCCAAAATATATGAATAAATTTAATGCTTAAAAAGAAAGCCAACAGAATCAACAATTAAAATATGAATGACTATGGATATAGTCAGTTTATCTCTGGAGCAGCTTGCTAAGATTTTCAGTATAAATATGATTGAAATTATCAAAGAGGTACAAGCATAACTTCTACTAAATAGAACACAAAATTATGGAATAAAGATAAGCAAAAATGAAACACTGAAGGTGATAAAAAATTTATAGATGAAAAATATAGTCATTGGAGTGCAAATATATTCAGAATTATGAATCCAATTAGTGAGAATTAGTGATATGCAAGATCATAAAATAGAATAACCCAGAACACAGCATAGAGAGGACATGTGCATATGGGTACCAACAGGTTAGTGCACCTGGTGGTGGGCTATCAGACAAGGATCTTTGTATTACTTCTATTTTCTCAGTAAAATTAGCAGTGAGATCATCAACTGAGATAGAGGAAGAAGTGTTGAATGAGGAGAAAGGATAAGGTGCGACAGTCCTTTTAGACAGTGGGAAAGTAAATTAATGACAATAGAAGAACTGCCAAGAGGTGCCGGTGGCCTACTTTAAACCATCTAGGATTTAGGTGCCCTCCACCCCCCAAAAAAGTCTTTGTTGCCAATGGGACAAATCCTTGGCAAGGGGCAACACGAAAATTGAGTGAAAAGACAAGCAAATATCAGGAACATGTTCAATACATTGTGATTATTTACTTTGATTGTTGAGTGAAAAGGTGATTCTGTCTATTAAAAAGCCAGAGCTTTTAAATGAAAGTGTAGAGAAATGAGGAAATAGATGATTTCTGAGGAAACAAGAGCAAAGAGAGAGAAAGAAAGAAGAAAGCAGTAAAAGATATGTCACTGTTGCCTATGCTTGAAGCAGGTACAGTGAGCAGAAAATACTCAGAAAGTGGGAAGGATAATTTAGAAGACAGACCAACTTAGCTCTTGATGGTGGTGGGGGATCAAATAGCCATCCCCAGACCATTGGCCTTCAAACGGTTTAAATATATTTTAGAAAATTTTCAAAATAAATTAAAAGTTTATATTCTAGTTGTTTAAGAGCTAGGAGTCAGTCTGGAAGTTTGCTCTTGAGGACTCTTTTCCTGATTATGATAGTTACTTGAGGTATGAGACAGTTTCTTTTCTCTTTCCTCATTCAAAAAATAATCATATATGCCTTGGGACTCTGTTAATGTTCCAACTATTTAACATATAGGGAGCTACATGTGTTCATTCAGCCAGTCCACACCTGTTTGTTTCCTGTGCACTTTTACGTATCACTGGTTTAGTCACAAGGAAATGTCATGGCATGTCAGTTCTATCACCCGGATTCCATTCCAAGTTCTACTACTCAATACCGTTGTGAATTGGGATTACATGAGCTACTTAAACTCTTTGAGTCTCAATTTCCTCTTCTGTAAAACAGAAATGATGATAATACTACCCTCCCTCATCTGGCTCTTGTGAGCATTGCATGATAGAAGGTATTTAAAGAGTTTAGACTAGTGCCTCTTAATTGCTCACTAAATGGTAGCTGTTATTATTATCTACTACTTAACATTCCAGGGAGTTTATTATATTGTCCTAGACAGTGATACTAAAAGCTAAATATTTTAGAGTAAGCATGATACATTTTATTATGTATTCAGTGCACCTATCATCATCTTGTTAGGTGCTCTGTGGATAGTCAATAGTACCTACCACAGTACTCTGGGTTTGATAGTCCTGCACAATTCTCAAAATGCTGCCATAAGCATTATCTAGATTGATCCTCACTGCATCTGGAGAAGTAGGTCTAGGACAAATGTAATCTTAGTTAAAAAGATGAAGAAGCAGAGACAAAGAGAAAAGCTAAATGACTGGACCAAAATCACATGGCTTATAAACTCAAGAGCCCCAGCTAGAATACAGGTTTTTGTTATTGCTCATGGTTATCAGTAAGTATCCTAGAGATTGAAAACAGTCATTAATGGAATTGTTGGTTGGCTTAATAATTTCACTAATCATTTCTTTGTTTTGATATAGAAATTATTTTACTTTCCTTGATTATTCATAAATCAAAGGACATCTGCAAACCACAAAGTAACTTCATTAGTTCATATACTCTGTGAAACATAATTTTTCTTATTCATTTACAGTGGGAGCCATTTCATTTTAAAATAGAACACATTCTTCTTTTATTCAAAAGTTTAAAATTCAGATTTCCAGTTACACATGGTCTGCTAAAGAAAATAAACTACTGCTCTTGCTTCCTACCTTTTTAGGCATTATCCTCCTCTTTTCCTTTATCCATTCTGTTCATATTGAAGATCTGTGAAATCTGTGATGTGTATTATTTTTGCCATATAGTGCCATGTGAAAATAAACTATCAGTACGTTTTACCTTCAATACTTTAATTATTTATTAAAGGTGGCAGTTGCTGGGCACTTCCTATGAAGCTATAGTAAGCACCTTCCTAGAATTTGGTGTTGTTATGATTTGACCTTTGTCAGTCTTTCTCCCTTTTCTTTTGTTTAAGAAGGAAGGTTCTTTCCTGCTTGGGAAGATGGAAGGAAATGCTAGGACATTCCTGCTTAGATGTCCTAATGGAGAAATGTGCCAAACTTCAGACCTGAGGGAGCCTGGGAAGGGGGTGAGTGGTGCTACATAAATAAGGGTATAGGATGTCTCTTCTGGAACAGCAGGAGACATAAGAAGAAAATTGTGGGAAGTGCAGCTGCTATGTGATATGGAAACGAGGAAATACTGTGATGTGTCATGTGGGGATTAACTCTCTTAATCAGTCCTTGAGAATATCTGTGAAGAGCTAATTTTTCTAAATAGCTCTTAGAGTTGAATTTGTAAATATTTTGGTTGTTTACTCTGGGTCCTAAGATCAGAGCAATGCTATTTGGGTTATATAATCATACAGACAAAATTAATTTAATGAAGCTACATTTAGTTTAATACACATTTGTATATGAACCTGTTACAGATCCTTTTATAAAAAGACTTGTGTTTCAATTGAGAATGCAATAAAGTTGAGAACATGCACACTAAGGGATACCTTTTAAGGATCTTCCTAGATACAGTATGAACTTTTTTGTTCTTTTAAGATTTATCTAGCGAATTATTGAAACTTGTTAGTAGTCTTTAAAACTAGATGGAAAGGCCCTTCCTAGATGGGTGTGCTTCTCTGGAAAAATAACCAGCATCACTGTTGGTGTATGTTACAGACTAGGGGCTTTAGTTTATAAATTTATTCAGAAAGGCTCTCAATTTTTCAGGAAATGAGATAGCAGCATTGTTTCAGAGATTTTCCTGAATTGTCTGTTTGGTGGCTTTGCTGCCCTCTTGGCTAGGAAAATATGGCCTGGAGTTCTCCCGAGTTAGCAGAATCAGTGAAATTTAGTATTAAGCTGTCATTTTTCCCAGTTAACCAATTTTATTGTCAAGTGGGTGATTCTCTGCTGATGGGCTCCACCACAGATTTATGATTTCCAGCCTCAGCTGGGTCTTCAGTGCTGCTAGGCAATCATTCCTGTGGCAGGAACCACGGATGAGCTTTCCAAAACAATTTTCAATCCTCTTCTCCCTTATCTTCATCTTCAGCTTGGCCTAGAAAATAAAAATTCCCTACTTCCCAGCCTCCTTTGCAGCTAAGGGGGCCATATACTATAGTTTTGGCCAATGCAGTAAAGGATTGCCCTCTGCAAATAGAAAGGCAATAGCTTTATAGGGGAGCACTTTTTCCCTTTAGACCATCATTTGCCCCTTTTCCTTTTTCTGCCTTGAACTCAGATGAGAGGTCTGGAAGTGCAGCAGCCATCTTTTGACCATGAGATAATAATCATGAGAAGGGAATCTGAGTTCCAAAGGGCATCATTGAGCCACTATACCAACGTTTGATGGCCTACCCATTGTCACTTCATTGAGTGAAATAAATACATCCCTGTCTATATAATCCACATTAGGCTGCTGTTGTTTGATTACACTTTGGACTGAAGCACTACTTAGACCAGCTGGCTCCTCCCTTTCCTAGCAGTGGCAGGTCTGCGGTCCTGCTTGAGTGGGCATTTCTTGGTGGCCTCTCCAGTCATCCCACAAAGCTCCAACTTCTGTTCCAGAATCTATGTGGTTTATGGAGAGCCATTCTATTCCTGCATCTAGGTGAAACACTTAACTTAGGCTAAGCCATTTGGTGTATTCCATATTCTCACCATAAAGTTTGGTTTACAGTGTATGACCCAAGAAAGTCCAGTCAGAGGGAGTCTCAGGACTTTTACTTGGAGTTCTGAAATATAGTCCCTCTCTTTCTTCAGTCAGTGTGGTATACAGATGCAACACCAGGGACTTCTGCAGTCGTTTTGCCACCATGCAGTAAGGCCGCCTGAATACACTGGTGGCACACTGAGCAGGACAGATCTCACACCCCCACAGAGAGCCAGCTTCCTGATCTGACTGCACCTGAAGCCTGTCTAGTAACTCCTCTTTACTGTTTAATCATTTTGAATCAGCTGAAGTCTTACTAATGCACTGCCTGAGTGTGGCCTTCACTAAGAGAAAATCGCATGTGCAGGATTTCTTCTATTTGCTCCTCCAGATTCACTCTACCCCTTTGCTCCCCGTTCTGTGCCTCATGAGGCTGAACTATTTTGACCCCGCCAGTGGGTACCCTTGCCTCTGACTTTCATTTGGACTTGACCAATAGGAAGCCCCAGTAGATGATCAGAGAGAAGGAGGCAGTGGAGTAAGGTCAAGGTATTTATTTCACTGGACCCCTCCTTGTGGGGTCACAGCAGGCTGGCTGCGTCCCTTGGCCAAAGGCCAGAGCTGTTGTCAGGACGTCTCTGCACAGGCCTTTCTCTCCTGGCCTAACTCCTCGTGACTGTCAGCTTGCGTGTGGAAATGACTCCATACTGATGCAAGCTAGAGAACTGCAGTGCATCTTGTGGTTTCCCTGCACCCTGAGCACTCTTTAGTAAGTAGGCCCTTTATTAAAATCACCTCAAAGTATCCAATTTGACCATGTCATCTGCTTCCCAGTGAGGACCAGACTGGTATGCTGCATTCTCTACTTCACTAAGAGAAGGGAGGTCACACCTTTCCGTATCTGCAGCCACCACTCAGAGTGCCCACACGCAAACATGGTCGGAGCTGTCTGTGTTTCTGAGATTGCTAGGGAATGTGGAACAAGTCTGTGCCTCTTTTCCTTTTCATGAGAATGGGAATAATGATGCTTTTCCTGCGTATCTTGCCAGGAATGTTGTAAGAATTAAATCATATATTGGATATGAAAGTATTTAGAAAAGCCCAGTACTAGCCATACACAAAGCATTGTTACCATTATTGTTACCATTACTACAGAGTTACATGTTAACCCAGGTTTTGACTGTAGTCCGGTGATAGATGTCTCAATGATCTCTCACTCTTTCTCTGTGTTTACATGCTACTATGTAAACACGTGCTTGGTAACAGCGGTGAGTACCTCTAATTACTGCCCATGTACTCCAATCAATCATCATTTTGGTACAAATCATATTTCCCCTCCACAGTCTTTCCTCCACGGGTGGTTAGGTGACAGAAAGAGCATGAGCTTAGGAGCCCTCTGATGCAGCTTCAAGTTTTGCTTCTTCACTCACTAGTCCTTGGATAACCGGGAAATGACTTAGTTTCTCTGAGTCATAGTTTTCTGTCAGCAACATGTTGATGAGTGCAAAGATTGGATGAAATAATGTGTATGAAGGTCCTGCCCTGATGCCCTCCCTTTCCCTTAGCCAGCCACTGGAACAGGTGCCCTGCAGCAGCACGGCACACATTTCTGGGACCAGGAACAAGCAGGCCATGGCTTGTCTTACGTATAAGGGACAGAAAGTGAGAATGCCAGAAGATGGACTCTGAGATGATTCTGGCAAAAGGACTGGGAAATGACAGCGTGCTCAGGTCAGGGAGGGGACACTCTCTTTGATTGAGGCTTACTGGAAACCACACACTGTGGGTGGGACTAACTGGCCACAGAAACCCTTCCCAGAAGTAATCCATGTGATTTGAGGACATTTTCCTGATGAGATTAAGATGCTAAGATGCCATCATGAAGCAGCCAACCTAAAGTATAATTAATGTCTAACCAGCTATAAACTTGGAAATTGTAATATCCTATGGATCTCAGTTGAAGTGATAGTATTGGGATGAGGAAAATAGTATTTACAGAGCACCTACGTTGGATCTGGCAGCTTATATACAGTATCAACTCAAAACCTCATATTAACCCCATGTAATGCATATTAAAATCCTAATTTGACTGACGGGGAAAATGACATTCTAATGGCACATAGTATGTAAGTAGCTCTGGATCAACCTCTCAAACTCACGGGAAGCTGAAGTATATACTGTGTATAGTAGATGTCAATCTAAGACCATGAATTTAGGTGCACAGGAAATACGTCAACTTTATCCTTACATAACTCAGCTAAATTAATATCCTGAGTCATCATTTCATTAGGATTGTAGAAACTTCTTTCTGCCAGTTTGGATTCCCGCTCCCTCCCTTACATGGGGTCATATCTGAATTCTGACTTCATATGGTTACATAGGTTACATGGTCCCAAAGCATAGGTGGGGGTAGTGCAGGGTAGGAGGAAATCGGGTCTTCAATGAGGGGGTCCTGCCGAATTGGTCTGTGCGGGTTGTCATGGAGATGTGTTTTGTCCCCATCCATGCAATCCTTCAAATCCAGCCAGTCCCTCTCAGCTATTTCTTTGCCTCTCTTGGATGCATGAGACTGATGTTGCCCCACCATGAGAGCTTAAAGGGTAACACTGAAGCTATTCGCCGCACAGATCACAGGGATGTTTCTTCTCTGCCACCTCCCCGGATTCTGCCCAGTTGTTCGGACACAGGTGCTTCTGTTCTTTGATTCCTCCATCCCACCTGGAGGTCTGGGCCGAGTCTCACAGCCCAGTGAGACTCACAGCCTGGAGAGCAGGGCACAGACTCCCTTTCTGAGGGTCACTACTGGTGTCTCACTCTTACCACTTTCCACTTTCTCTTTCATTCTTTTCTTCCACCAGATGTGGGAATCCTTTTCTAGCTGATAAGGAAGGTGGATGGGAAGGCTTGCTCTTATTGCTCTCAAGCCTTACTATGATCCTCCCCACCCTTTTTTTAAACTCTAAGGAGCTAGTTTTTGAACCACAAAGTTAAAAGAGTTTCCATTTTTCCCTTCTTCTTCTGTTACAACATATCTTCCCTGAGCCAACGAATTCCTCATGGTTTCACTGTCTCAATAGAGAGAAGGAAATGCTAGGAAAAAATGAAAACTTTTTCAGAACTATTATCTTATTCATATCCAAATGACTTTATTTTTTTACTAATTTAAATACAGTAAGAAATAAAACTGCAAGGTGGACTGGAATCACCCCTCCCTCCCCTCTCCCTCTGCAGACTGGGACATATTTTCTCCGTGGACAAGATACATGGGAGCCAAATGGTCATTTGAAACTTGCTGGCAGAGCAAGTAGAGACAATTGGAGGCTGCTGCCTCACCGTGCTGGTCTGAAGTGCCTTCTCTGCTCCTCAGGAAGGACCAGATGAGACTGAGATGGACACCGACGTTGCAAGCTAGCCCCTAAATAGGGGGTAAGTTCTTGATTTCCAAGTCACCCTTTCCTTAGCATCCATCATGCCATCTCCCTTTCAGTTTTCCCATTATTCCTGCTGTGGCTCTCCTGCTGGCCAGCGGGCCCCCTCCAGGCAGGGCGCCATGGAGCTGTTTAATTTTCTGAAAGTTGTATGTCTGTCCCAGGCCTGCTTCCAAAAGACTGCACCTCAAGGCAGCTTGGCTGAGCTTGAGTGTGTTCCAGATACCTGAGCCCTGAATTTCTGGACGACCGCTTGCATTCCTGTCTTGTTTTGAAATGGAAATACGTGAACTTGTTTACCACAAATGCACAGACAAAAAGTATACAGCAAAGAGTCTGCTCTTCACCCTTGTTGCCATGCTCAACCCAGTACCAACCCCAGTCCTCAGAGGCAATCATTTTTGCCAGTTTCCTGTGAGTCTTTGTAGAGACATTTCTATCACATACATACATGTACATGCACACCACTCCCCCACTGCCCAAAGTGTGAGCTATCCTGCCCATTGCTCTGCCCCATGCCTTTTCCATTTCACAGTCCATCATCTATTCTGTTTTAAGGGCCTCACTCCCAGCCCTTGTGTTGGGACCACTCTATCACGATTATACATCTAATTGTTGCTAACCTTCTCTCTTGTCCCCTATTCATCAGTACATCCACCTTCAGAACAAGTTACCTTCTTGAAGTTATCATTGTCTGAGGACAAACCGTTACAGAATTATTTGATATGTACCATTCATAAAACACTTGAAAAAACTCCCAGCAAACTTAACAGTGCCACAAGTATGTGACTATTATAAAGTATTTTCTGGTGACAAGCAGAGAGTAAAGGCACTCAAATCTTTTGAAAAGATAGAGATTGTATTTGTTACATGTTTTTATTTCTGTACCTATAATCTATGGCCAACTATAGAATACTCAAATAATGTCTTTTAATGTGCTATGCCTATAAATTAGGCGATCCCAGGTTCTGGAAAAGGATGTTTAAATGGCTTATCCTTTACGTTGAATTGGTTTCGACCCCAAAAGCATGTATTTTTTGGAAACTTCTGTATCAGTATGGATGCCCTTGTTAAAAAGAGATTTCTTTTTTAAGACATGTCTTGGGACTAGACTTTATAGCATTGAAAGGAGATCAAATAGTCTGAAAAGAACCATCTAATTCCTAATTTCTCATGCCAGAAATGCTGTGGGACCAGAGTGATCCTTGGAGAGGGGGTGTCTGGAATGTTCGCCACACATCTTTGCTGGCCAACAGAACCCACTGCTGTGTGGCCCTCGGCATCCCTCTCTAGGAGGTGGTGAAAAAGGCAGGCTCTAAGGATTTCTTGCCTTTTCTGAAAACCAATGCAGACTTTGCTTGAGAAGGCCATGTTCTTGAGAGCTTTTGTTTACAATTTGGTTTTATTATTATTTCTTCCTTCATATCTTGCTTGACCCTCTGTTCCACTCCACTCTTGGACTTTGTATTTGGATGCTAGTTCTGCAGCTTATAAAGGTGTAGCTTTATACACTCAGACATACTCAATCTTTCTGAACCTTGGTTTTAACATCCACAACGTTACAAAGAACAATATTGACCTCACAGGAATTTTGTGAGCACTAAATGAACTAACCTGCATAAAATTATGAATGATAATGGTCATTCAATATTTGGTAGTTATTCATTCAACAAATACTTTGTCAGAAACACAGTTCAGGAGGAAGCTGAACCTTGAAGTATAAACAAGAATCGGTCAATGAAGCTAGAAAGAAGGGTCCTGGGAGCAGGTGGAAGAGTATTCTTTCAAATAGAGGGAACAGTATATGCAAAATTACAGAGTAAGAGTGAGCATATTTTGTTCTAGGGATGGGAAGGGGACTAGGATGACTAGGCAAGAAATGCAGGGTAGAGAATGGACAGGGATGAATCTGGAAATTATACAGGGATTTACAGCACAGGTTAAGATATTTAAATTTCAAGTTAAAGCAATGGCTCACCATTATTATGCCTGTTCTTCAAATGCAGAAAGCGACCCAACGAAGGTAAATATTTTCCTGTTGCCAAACAGCTAGTGAGTGAAAGAGCACTAATAGGTTTTAAGGAAAAAGTGACATGATCAGATTTTGCTTTAGAACTCTCAGGAAGGCAGCAGAATGGAGTATTTGTGTGTGGGAGGGAAGTGAGATGGGTAGGAAGGCTGAGAGGCAGGGAGACTGTTGAAGCAAATTATGTGAAAGATAATGAGATAAGACACTCAGGAATTAGAGGACAGGAAAGGGTCCAATGTGTTCCTTCCTCCCCATGGAGTTTGGCAACCCTAGGTTCGTTACTGCTGACAGTCCAGGCTTTAGGGACATGGCATGGACTGATAGAGTCAAAGCAAGGGCAGGTGGGAAATGACAAGGTGAGAAAAGGAAGAGACAGACCACAGACTCTCCATGGCAGGCCAGCAGGAGGTGGAAAAGAAGGGAATGACAAAATCAAACCCCAAGCACATAAATAATCTTCCTCACTGAGCAGAGGGGAACGGACAGCTGTTTTCCAAATGTCTATGTTTGTGCAACATAAAGTCACAGCAAAGGAAAACCAACTTCATAGGGCAAAAATGCTAAGGAGAGGGCATTTACTCTGACTGCCTTGAATCAGTGACTTGGGAGGTTGTATTGTGTATATTCAATCTTGGCTATTTCTGGTTATTTCATTGCTCTCAGTTTTCTAATTTTCTCTATATTAAGGCTACCATGGCTAAGCCTATTGAAGGCCTGTGTGTGCCAGATATTTTTCATGTGTTTTCTCATTCATTCTCTCAATAACCTTGTAAGGAAGATGTTACTCCCATTTTACAGATAAAGAAATGGCAAAATATTTAGTGGGATTACATGGTTTTAATATTTATAGTTATACCAGAAGAAGTTCTATTGTATTAGAGTCAGAGAAGACATTTCTAAGTAAAATTAAAGCCCATAAGCTTTTAGGAAGATAACTACAGATTACTCTCTATAAAAAAATTTTATTCATGAAGGTTGAAAGATGCCCTAAAGACAGTTACAAGGTAAGTCACAGGTTGAAAGAAAATATCTGACCTATATATAGTAAGCAACATATCAAAATAGAGAATATACAAAAAGCATTCACAAATCAATAAGAAAAACTGCAGGTGATCCAAGAAGGACAAATGGGCAAAAAATATCAACAAGCAATTCACAGAAATTGAGCTATAAGTGGTCAGAAAACATTACAAGATGCTCAACCTCTCTTGTGGTCAAAGGGAAATCTTGTTTTTAATAATAAAAGACAGCTGAAATGTTTTAAATTTAGATCACTGCTAAGAACTATAATCAATTCTTTTTCACAGCAGCCTATTCTGTTTTAATGGGTACAGCAGTCTCTTAATTTCTCTTAGGATAGTAATTATATGCTTTTAAAATCGTTTTCCAGTTCCTGTATTAAGTTCATTTTCTCAGAGATTAATCTGATGAAAAAAATAACAAAACAAAACAATTTGGTTTTATTCCAATGTTTGGCATTTTTTAATTGTCTGTCTGTATTTGTAAAAAAAGATATATATTGGCTGATATGTATTTGAAAATGTTTGATTTCCTGGCAGTGAATGCAGATTCCTATTATAGAAGCCAGTTAAAGTGACTGGGGGAAGGGAATGTCCAGGGGCACCTAGTGTAGGCCCAACAGGCTCTTTTCTTTAGGGTAGCTATAAACCTTCTGTTCCTTGTATGTAGGCCCCTTAACCCTCAAGCTAGTTATTAGTTAAAGGGGTTATTTTAGTATCTTCTCTAGTTCCAGTGCTCAAAGTGGGAGTCTTACTCATCAGAACTCTAATTTCATTTGGCTTAAAAATGTATTCATGCCTTTACCCCAGAGCTGTCAGTGGCTTTGTGAGTTGCAAGCTGATGCAGGTACTCCCCAGACCCTTCATTACATACTGGCTGCTTCTCAGACTCAGTTTCCTACTGGCCCCAGCTACTTTTGACCAGGGATTAATCCCATTCTCCAGTGGGAACATTTGTTTAGGAGTCTCTTCTTTCGTTTACATGAACTTCCTGTCCCTTGCCTCCATACGTTTTCTCCTACCTGAATTAAATCTTCTGGAAATTCCATACTTTTCCGGCCTATTGGTACACTTCCCGTTATATATTTGTGTTGCTTTATCTCTTTCATCATCTCAGTAGGAATTTGGTGCGGGTGGGGAAGAAAAGTAAATGCGTGAGTTTAGTCAGCCATCTTAAACTGAAAGTCCAAGTAATTATCTGGCCCCCTTTGTGGTAAGAGCTTGGACAGAGCGATGCTCTGCTGTGTGGAAGTGCGCGCTAGAGAAACCTGCCCTCGTCTGGGGGGTTTTAGGGAAAAGCCTTCCCTAGAGATACATTTTAAAAGGTGGGCCTAAGTTTGGTTTTGCTCAGAAGCAGAGAAATATGGCCTTTAGAGATTTCTTTCATATTTATGATTCCCTGGTTTGTCAAGTTTGTGTATATAGCGGAAGGTTTTTAAAAAATGAAGTAACAGTGAAAGAAAATAATAAATTTTTTTTTCAAAACAGAGAGACTCAAAATCTGAACTTGCAGCATGCTGAGCTCAGCAGTTCGGCCAGCTCTTCGGTCACCACCGCGTTGGACTCGCTCTACTTGGGCCTGAAGGAGCTTCTCAGCATTAGAGCTTTTACTGGAGGCTGGAAGGCTTGTCACGGGGTTACCTTCCTGGGGAGAAAAGCTCACTTCCTGCCTCGGCAAGAATTATCTCCTCAAACTCTCTAATTTCATGGGGGAGAAAGCCATGACAGAAACTGTTAATAAAATACAAAAACACTAAATTGATCTTTCCTATGGAATTTAGAGTAACTAGAATTTGTATTGCCTTTTTACTATAATTGGTTATTATTTTACTACCATGATGATACCTCTACCATTAGTACTAGGCTGAACTATTATTACTCATATGATTTTGTTAATGGGATAAGCTAAGGGCTGAATTACATTGGAACCAATGGGATGCTTCTTGTCACACCTGTTAAGCCTGAGTTTTAGAAACATGTATGTGGAAGACTTTCTCTAGCATACAGAAACTTGAGTAAATGGTCTGAGTCTCCATGTTAAGATTGCCATAATAGTCATTTAATGATAATCCCCAAGTATGAGCCTAAAATTTCAGAAAATCAACTCAAAATGCATTGGCAACATGGATTTGATTATCTTGTGGATCAAATTCCACCTCCTGTGTACATAGCAATGTTCACCAAAGTACTAAAATTATAGTCATTCATCAAATGATTAGCCATGAATTGACTATTATTTAGCTATTATCAACACGTCAGTTGAAAAGTTTGCTATTTGAGAGTAACAATCAAAGGAATGTATTATCTTCTATTTCTCTTACTCTCCATGCTCTATCCTTGAGGAAAATTATATCCCTGGGAAGCAATACACCTAGATTATATAATCTTAACTCCCCAAGGAGATAGGTTTTTGAGATACAGTAATTTACTCTTTCAACTTTTATAGAAGTTTTCTATATGAAAAACATTTTGGGGGGTCACTTGTAAACCTTATAGTAGAGGTATAATCTAGTTTTCACCCTAATGTCCCCTATGGAAAGACTTCTTTTGGTATTTAGTGAAGGAGAATTTCTGCTTCTAATATCCTTATTTTCTTTGGCATGTGAAAGCTTATTATTACCGTGTTTGAATCATCTCAAAACTTATGACGTCTATCTTTTCTTCTTGCCTTTGTATAAGGCCAAACGAGAGACATTGGCTACTTTGACAACTTGAAGTGGACTCCAGGAATGTCACCAACAGCATGATCTTTGCAACCAAATCCAACAATTAGGACTTCATTACTTTCTGCAGTGAAGTTCAAGCAACCATCATTGGGTATGGAAGCTGTGAGTTTCTTGCTGTTCTTATTCAGCTGGCCCCTGACAGAATTTCGCTGCTTGGCTTCAACCATGACCTTTTCTAGCAAAATTCCCTCTGCATGTGAAGTGCCTCCAAAGAGGCTAGCCTTCAGAGCTGGGCCCAAATAGGCTTTCTTGTCCTGTTTGTTATGTCACTTCTGGTCCTGTTGGTGGCTGCAGAGCTTCTTGGCTGTATGAAGACCTTGACACTTGCCCATTCGGCTGGTGCTGTAGGCCCAAGTGAAAGATCGAAATATACTAAAACTGTGGTAGAATATATATAACATAACATTTACCAGCCATTACCAACATCTTGGCCATTCTAAGGCGTAAGTTTAGTCATGTTACGTATATTCACACTGATAATTCAACCAATCTCCAGAACCTAGCCTCTTGTAAAACAAGAACTCTATGTCCATTGTGATGGTTAATTTTATGTATCAGTTTGGCTAGGCCACAGTGCCCAGATATTTTGTCAAACATTATTCTGGTTGTTCTTTGAGGTTGTTTGATGAGATTTACATTTACACTGGTAGACTTTGAGTAAAGCAGATTGCTCTCCATAATGCGGGAGGGCCTCATCCAGTCAAGTGAAAGCTTGAACAGATAAAAAGACTGACCTCCCTCATGCAAGAGGGAATTTTACAGCAGACAAACTGCAACATCAGCTCTTCCCTAGGTTTCCAGCCTGATGCCGCACCCTGCAGATTTTGGGCTTGCTAGCTTCTGCAATTGCACAAGTCAACTTCTTCAAATAAATCTATGTGTATAAATATCAGATTGGTTCTGTTTCTTTGGAGTAATTAACCTGATTAATACACCCATTAAACAACAACTACCCCTTTTTCTCTACCCCCCATTCCCAGGCAACCACCATCTACTTTCTGTTTCTACAAATTTGACTACTTTAGATACCTTATGTAAGTGAAATATATAGCATTTGTCATTTCATGACTTGCTTATTTTCCTCAGCATCATGTCCTCAAGATTCATCCACATGGTAGCATGTGTCATTTTTAAGGCTTTCTTTCTTCCTTTTTAAGGCTGAATAATATTCCACCATATGTATATACCACATTTTGTTTATCCATTCAATTGTCAATGGACACTTGGTTGCTTCCATCCTTTGTCCATTGTGAAATTGCTGGATCATATGCTAATTCTATTTTTAATTTTTTGAGGAACCATCATACTGTCTATATGGTGGCTGCATTCATTCCCACCAACAGCATACAAGGATACAAGGATTCCAGTTTCTCCATATTCCTGCCAACCTAGATTATTTCCAGTTTCTCCATATCCCTGCCAACCTAGATTATTTCCAGCAATAATAATACAGAACCCAACATAATCCTGTTATGGGATAGTAGTTTATATGCATGTGTGTGTGTGTGTGTGTGTGTGTGTGTGTGTGTGTGTGTATTGAGGGGGAGAATACTGATATAGACTCAATTCTAGAAAATATGATGTTAAGACTTGATACATACTTTTGGCTGAGCACACATGATATCAAAATAATTAATTAGAAGTGAAAAATTCTATCAAGAATTCCCTTTGCCTCATAGTGCTAAATGACTGGAGTGGCAGGTTTTATTATTTGGAATTTGTGTACAAGCAGCTTTTTTTCAAGATTTTTCTCCATAAAATGTATATAGATCATTGTGTCACCATGTCATTTTGAGCAGTACGCTTTTTTAAATTCTGAGAGAGAGTTTATAATGTAAAGCAGAAGGTAAAACCGGCAGGCCGCAGGCCAGATCAGGCCTGAAGACTTGTTTGATTTGGCCTGCACATTTGTTGGCCCAGACAGTATTTTTTATATATTTGAATTAGTTGACAACTTTTTTAGTGGAGAGATTTCATGCAAAAATCTTGATTTCTAGCTTTTTGGGAAAAATTAGATGACTTGGCAAGACCGGGTCTGCATTCCCACATGGAAGTGGTTGGCTGGAGCGGAGCAGCAGCTGCCCTTTGAGCCTCGTCTTGTGCTATGCAGTTCTCCACAGTCTCCCCACCCACCCTGAGACTGAAGAGCCTGTGGACACCCAGGGAGCAGGCTTTGTTTCGTGATGAAACACTTATAGCCTCCTGTAATGTCCAGTAGGATATAAAGCCTGTGGTGGGCTCTCAGTAGTTGCTTGATTATTTACAGATTCTGACTCTTCATGTGCTACAATGTTCAGGATCCTCTGTCTTTTTCTTACTAGAAAAGAAGACAGTAAGACTACGGCCTTAAAGGAAATACAAAAGGAAAACTATGTAGACAATGCAGAGATAGAGGAACACCTTAAAAGAAAATCATGCAAATGTAAATTACTAAGCAATGTATTCTTAAACTCCATTTCCCATTTGAAGAAAACTGAAGAAACAGCACCCAAGAAAGGTTTCTAGCTAAGCCTTCTGTTTAATACAAGAGAAAAACAAGGGGCAAAAGGTTAGTCGGTCATCTTACAGTGGCAGAATTCTTGAGTTAACATAAATAGAAGTAGATATAGAAAATGAGGACCATATGGTTGGCTAGATGAGAGCCACTGTGTGTGTGTGTGTGTGTGTGTGTGTGTGTGTGTGTGTGTGTGTACTTGCAAGGCCACCCACTAAGAAAAATATTCAACTAATTGTGTCTCAGCCTATGAACTCCTCTCTTTTAATTACTGAGACACCTAGAGAAATTCTTTTGCACGTTCAGGTATAGCAATGAAAAATGCATTAAAGAAAAATGCAAATAACTTCTCTCTTTCTGGTGAATATGTTGACTAAGAGAAACATGAAAATTCTCTGGAAGACGTGCCTTAATCTCCAACCCAAACCATAGTTTCAAGAAAACTGTGATAATAGTTTAAAAACACATAGGTAAACAACATATTTGCTAATATCCCGCTGGTCAAAGCAAGTCATAAGGCCAAAACCAGAGTTGGCTGGAAGATGATCTGGGATGGGTAAACAGAATCTGGCTCAGCACCTATTCTGGAAAAGTACAGTAGTTGATCCTTACTAAAATTAGCTTTTAATATTTTATTCTTTCTATTAAAATTCATGCTCATTTAAAAAATGCAAAAAAATACATAAATTACCAAGAAGAAAGAAGAATCACCCAAAGCACACAACCTAATAATAAAACATACTTAAAATTTGGTGCACACGATTCCAGAAACCTCTCTGCTTATATACCTCTCCACCTACAGGTAGCTCTGAGCCACCTGAAAGCATCTCCAGAGATGGTAGAAGACAGCAGCCTGGACTAAATGTGAATCATCTTCCAGTTTCCTAGAACAGCTTTCGATACTTTGAGTTCTTTGAACTGTGTCTGTTTGCATGTGGCCCTTGATTCAACAGAGTTGTCGAACCTAAGACAGGTTGGAGAGAAGGGGAATAGGCAACCTATGTCCATTGAAAAATATCAGCAAGACAGGAAGACAAAGGAGAAGGGAACAGCAAAAGCCATCTGGGATGCAGAGGAGAGAGTGAACTGTTACGCACCAGTGGAGAATCAGTGATGCAAGGCCGAGCTGACTCACCTATCAGGCCCAATGCCAGGGGCCTCCCCTCATACCTTCAGGGGCCCAGGAAAGCATTTTAATTCCTTTAACATCAGAAGAAAACTAAACGAACCTTTAGGTCAAGGAAAATGGTTTAATGAATGATATTAATATATTTATCATTATACCAATGTAGTCATAAAACACACTTTTTAATATCTTTTAAGGGAGGAAGGGTTCCACAGAGGCAAAAATGCCTACAGCCCACAAAAGTCACAGTGTGGCCCTGGATCGAGTGGCATGTCCCAAACCATTGAAATTTATTAGGCTTTCCTCACATTCTAGGACATTTTGCCACTATGATATTATTCCAATTTTGCAAACAAGGACTTGGAAGCCCAGAAGGAGGTGGGGAGAGAGATCCTGGTGGTGAGGGAATGATCCCAGAAGTCCTGATTCTGCATTCAATGCTCTTTGCTCCACGTGGGCCCTGGGAGGGGGCAGATGTGCAGTGGAGACCCATATGGGAAAAGACACAACAGAAATTTTAACACATGGAAGGCTTTATAATTGGCCAAGTATTTCCCCAGGCACCAAAGTGTCTTCATGAGATGACACTTAGATGCCTAAGTGAAGGTGCAGGCAGGTCAGAGGGTGCGAGGGAAGTTGAGGAGCCAGTGGTGGGAGCCCAGCAGTTTCATCGGGGGGATTATTAGATGTTCCACTTTTCCTCATAATCATGTTCTATAAAGATGAATAATGTACTAGAAAAAAAGAGGCCAGTGTAGGTCTTTGGCATAAACTTAAAGCCTTTTGAAGAAGTTTAGGAAAATTGCTTGCTGCTGAGTGGTTCCTGCATCTAAAGGAAGACTGCAGTAAACGTAATAATAATGAATTAAGGTTCTTAACTGGTAGCTAAGTCTTTTCTGAAAGAAAAACCAGTTTCTCACCACAAGATTGCTCTTGCTTTTTAGAGCACACACACATATGTGTATACATGTGCACGATAGATATGTTGCTGGTATTGCTCTATTATCTCTGCATTAATTTTACTCTGACCTTGAACTTGTGGTTTGACAGGTAGCAGCACATGAGTCATGCAAACACACAAACAAAAAGACATGATCTTCTGAGCATTGTTTGAAAAGTTTGCTGCCTTATTCAGAAGTCTTCCTGTTCCAAGAGACGGCAGTGTCTGCCTCCCAGTGGCCAAGTGAGGCTAACGAGATAACCTCCGCAGAGGTGTGAAGAGAGGACAGGGCCTCTGGGAGGCAAGTGCTGATGTGTCTCCACAGGCCGTGATGCTTGAGTCCGAGACACAGGTGGCTCTAGAGTCTAACTCTCCCGGTGTAAACTCTCAGATAGCATATTAAAAATTAACTTGGACTAGAATTACCTTGTGATTCACTTATGTAGATAGAGGAAGGCAAGAACACAAGTTAGCTTACAATGGACACAGCAGCACGTTTTCCTTGTTAGCTGCAGGGGAGAACAATGTACAGGAAAGGGTGATGTAATGATTATCTCACTTTCATTATTCTCTCCCAAATGAATAACCTTCCACACCAAGGATGAGCTCACTCGCTATTAGTGGAATAACATCTGGTGAGTGAGGGCCCCCAGCTGAACATGCTGTTGGTTTGGGACTATATTTAACCAGCCAGAAACCCAACTATTGTTGCATGCATCACATATGCGGTCCAGTTATATGGTGAAAAAATGTTAAGGGGTAAGGAAATACTCTTGAAAGTATTTTAATATGCAAGATTTTTCCTTATTAAGCAAGGCATTAACCTGTTCCAAAAGAAATCCTAGGCTATTATTAGGGTGGAATATCTTAGACATGTGACAGATGCCCTGTCCTCTCTGGCTAAGGCTCAGATGCTTGCCATAGCTATCTAAGTTTAAATTTCAAATCACGGATAGGAATCTCTCTCCTTCAATTTCCTTTCCCATTCTTAATTTCCAGGCAGGCCTGCCACACTGACAATGGTGAATTTTGCATTGTAATCTATCTAATAGATTTACTGTAAATGATGAATCACCCTAGCATTTAAATCTAATGAATAATGCTGTAAGTCAATTTGGGTTTTAAAAATGCAACATAGCTAAGGTCATCAGTTAAATGTGCTAACACAGAGTAATGTAGATGTCTAGAGAGCACATGTGCAGCCAGTCCTAAAACTCAGGAAGCTGGAATACTCTGGAATCTGTTGTGTGCCAAGCCCTTTGGGGGGATTGCTAACTTAAAACTGTGACATTTGGAAAAGAATCTCATTCCATCAGGATTGGGGAAACCTCCTCAAGTTTGGGTTTCTCTCATTGTTCTCCCCATAAAATGTAGTAACACTTTACTGTGAAGATACAAACAAGCTAGTATTGTTCTTATTCGTATGACTGGTTATGAAAATAATGCCTATTTACTGAAAATATATGGAGAATTCAGAGAAGCACAAAGAAAATACAATTCATTAGGACCACCCGACCTGTTAGGGTATGCTAGTCTTTTTTTATTTGACTATCTGTAAGCATTTTCTCATTAATTATTCTTCTATAATTTCATTCTAAATGGCCATATATTACATCATATGGTTGTGCCATCATTTATTAAATCAATTCCCTGTTGGACACATGATACATCTGATTCCTTGCTGTTATGTACAAGACCGTGATAAAGAACTGTGTAGCTAATCTCTGCCGATATAAGTGATTATTTCCTTGGTATGTGTTTGCAGAAATAAAATTGCTCAATCAAAGTGAATGTGTTTTTAAGAACTTCGATAACATGAGGGAATGGGAGATTGGTTTCTTTCTCTGCACAAGATATCCCCAAGATTGCAGAGGCTGCCCCAGTCCGTCTGCCTCAGTCTTCCTCTGGTCCCTCATGTATAAAATAAACAGGGCTGGATAATAGGAAAACCCTGCTAGATGACTTCCGTATGTTACTTCATTTAGTTTGTACAGTAATCTTGTGAGATAAGATAAGTGACCTGGTGAAGTCCAGGCAGCTTGTACGCAGAGGAGCCACAATTCAAACCGAATTTGCTATCTCAAAAGTCCCCGCCCGAAACCACTAAGCCACACGGTTTCTTGCAGGGCTATCACTCAGCCGCTCATTTATTCATTAATTCAATACACTGTGTGAGAGTCACTGCTCTGGGCAACAGGAGACACAGGTGGGCCGAGCAAAGTCTTTGACCTCAGGGACTTTCTAGAAGGGGAGATGAACAGTGAGTCACAGTGTAATGTCAGGCAGCCGCAAGGCCTGTGAAGAAAGAAAAGGCAAAGAAGAGAGAGAGAATGACAAGGGTCCTCTTGCAGGTCAGGTGGTCCGAGAAGGCCTTTCTGAGTGGGTGAAGCGAGTGGAGCTGCCATGGGGTGTACGACAAACCCTCCAGTCAGAGAAGCCGCAGTGCAAAGGCTCTAAGGCCAGAACATGCCCCGTGCGTCCAGGGAGCTGCGCAGGGCCTGGAGCAAAGTGAGAGATGAGAGAGAAGGTTAAGTTGAGTCAGTGAGTCAGCCCTAGCAGGTCCTGAGGGTGGGAGGAGTTAGAGATCGGAGATTCGGTGGAATCAGCGCTGGAGGGGTTGACGTCACCTCCCATGTTCTGAGGAGGAAAGACGGCTAACCACGTCCTTGGATTTTCCTGGTCTTGAGCTGGGTTGAGGTAGCTGGGAACTTAGGCCACAGCACTCACGCCAGTCCTCCATGCCCAGGAGCGGCCTATGCAAGTGCATTTCGGGACTCAAAGGAAATAATTCAAATCCATTAATCCTTCAGCTATCTTTACTACTCACCCTAACCAGAGGCGGGGCGATGCCTGCTCCTGGGCCACTGCTCAGATCAAACTAGAAAACAATTTCTTTGACTGGAAAAATCTTGCAGAATTGGGAAAACAGTCATTTTAAAGTGATGTCATTAATCACTTTGGAGGACAAACACATCTATCCGGAGGCCAGCTGTTTCCTGATGTCATTTAAAGTCTTCAATCCCACATGTTCTGATCCAGGAAGGAATCTAACTTCCTTTCCATTTTTGCAAAAATGTCGTTTTAAATTTAATTTGGGGTTAAATTAATTTATTATGCATTATTAAAAACCTAAATGTTCTAACAGACGAATTTCCAAGAGTATAGTAATAACAACAGTACTTGGTGGTACTTAGCCACAGTAAGGGAACTGGGTAACATGATGCTGTTCAGACAGAAGGGATGTGAAGCACGTTGAAAGCTTTTAGTTCCAGTATAAGAACCCATGACATTTAGTTCAAGAGAAAAGTTAGTGAGCCTTAGAATCTCTCAGTTTCAGGATTTAATTCATTCTCTATATACTAGGGAGAAAAAAATACAACAGGTGGGACCCAAATCTGATTTAGGAAAATACTCCTTAAGGTACTGGGCTGGAAGGTGCATCTTGAGGGTGTGGGTAGCTGGAGATGAAGAAAGCAGAGTCATAGATAAACTGCTTCACAATAATCACCCAAAGGTGGGAAAACGGAGAGACTAGTGAAGCAATACAGTGATAGATGTTAAAACTGTTTAAGATATAGAATATGCAGTGTTTTGTTTTGCAGTATTTTTATTTCTAATATGTGAACCCCACCTTCACTATCCCAAATCTCTAGTAAACTTAGTAAAGCAAAATATGTATCTTTTGTGAATACAGTGAATGTATATGAGCATGCATCCCATATATGAGCATGAATAGTGCTTTGAGTTCCACGTTGGGTTAATGTGGTGCAGAGTAGGGACAGCATATGCCACATGGCAAGATAATCTATCAATTAAACCAATCAGCAGAAACAGTACTCAGAGCCAGAAATAACAATGAGAGTGAAAGTCCCCTGGGAATTCCCAGAAATTTGGAGATGGGCCCTGTGCTTTCACTGGAGAAATATGGAATGGGAGTTTGAACCCTCCTAAAAGATAAAGGGACTCACAAAGTTACCCAGCTCTTTCAGGTCTAGATTGGTAAAGACCTCACTAGATGCTTTATTTCCCAGTATTTTTTAATTCCTGTGGACCTGAGCTTCTTCATAGGACTGGCTCACAGGCTTTGTGAATTGACATACCAATATTAAAGAAGTTAAATGCTATTGTGCTATTCCCAAAAAAAGCACTCGTAGCAAAATGTCAGGGAGTATCAGCGGGTGGATATCTGTTGACTGTGGTGTTTTGGGTCTTCCAAGTTCTCTACAGGAGGTGGGTCTGGTTGAGGGGCAATGGCATTCTACATGACCATGATTAGTTATTTTAGATCAGGGGATGTCCCAATTAGAGGCTTGTAAAATTTCTCATCAATCATGCTATTCTAAAACTCTACCATAGTTTTCATAAAGTTGGAAGAAGAGAAAAATCCTTTAGCAAGCCTTATCACTTGGATAAAACTGATTCCAAGTACAATTCTTGGTATGTACATTTTGCTTCATTGACAATAAGTTACCCAATAATTACTAGACTTCATATGCATAGATGTGTTGCAATACTGATCTGAAGTCAAGCCTGTGGCATATGCAATTGGAGGGGCTGAGCCCAGCAGGACTGACCAGGGTCTCCCACAGAGCTCTATTTAACAACCGGTTGATTAGAACATACATAGGATTTGTGATTTCATATTAGCATGTTAGAAAATCCTTTCCCAAAGAGTCACATTTGGCTATATGTAGAATAATGCTGTGAGCCAGAGAAGGACTTCCTGATTGTATATTCAGGATTTGCTTTTGTTTACTGGAAGGGTAACTTTTCCTATCTTCCTTCCCATCCTGAGGAAAAGTAATTTGGCCTGGATGGATATAATCTCAGCAACATTTTGTTTGCAAGAAGAGAAACTCAATTAAATCCAGTTTCAGTAAACTTTGAACTAAATTAAAAGAATACTAGAATAACTCAGAGAACTGAAGGATGGTTCATAGGAACTACAGCAATTTGGAAGACCTCAGTGGCTGGAACCAGGCACCCAATCATGAAAGAGCATACTTTTCTGAATCTCATTTCTACTTTCCTATGCTTATTGGGTTTTTTTCTATTTTAATACAGAAGAGAGGCTCTTTGTTCACAGTGGGAAATAGGGTTTTAGTCAGTCCCGGGCTTTCATCACCCTTACAGGAAAAGGGACCTCTGTCATCCAAATTGAGGTTAAAAATTCCTGAGGCAAGACTCTGATTTGCCAGGCCTAAATCATTTTTCCAACCCTTAGATGAATTCCTATGGCTGAGAATATGAAGTACCATGATTGGCTCAGGCTGGTCCCATTCCTAAGATTAAGGGGGTGGCTTCTGTTACCCTAAAGAAGAGTATGGGGTCAGTGTGCACCAGACAGCTGTATCAGTTCTGTGTTGATCGCCACCCTTCCATTGTCTCCTTTGCCCTAACGGAGGTCATTGAGAGGAGAAGGCCTGGCCATGAGTTCCATGTGGCCCAAGGATAGGAAGTACTTTGGAAGCTTCTTCTTTCTTATGTAACTCATGCTGGCCACCAAGGTACATGTTTCTTGGTGTGGTAGGCTTTATTCCTGGGGCACAGGTAGGCCTCTGGGAATTGCCTGGAAGTAGGAAAAATAAACCAGAACTCCTTGGCACAACCTTATAAAGTGCTATTTCCACTGTGGGCAGGAAAACATAGGCTAATGACATCACATTTAGAAAAAGTTTATCTTCTTTAACATAGACTTAGAACATTACCTTTGAAAAGTATGTTTTCTATTAGAATAGGTATGTGCGATGTGTTTTGCCCAACAGTCATGTCCTAGGAAAGCTGTGGCAATGAGAGGATGCATGAGTTCATAGTGGACTGGCATGGGAATTCTAAAGACAGATTGGACTTCCAGGGCAGAGCTCACCTGGGCTGTCCTCTGAGTCGCCCCATTAAGACAATGCACTGTTACTGCTATTGTGTCCTCGAGTTATCCAGGTGAGAGGTCAGGGTAGGGTTTATACAGTAGGTGGAAGGATTGGTGTTTGGAGGACCGAAGAACTGAGCTATTCCTAGAAAGGACAAGAGGAGGCTGGACTTCAAGTGAGGGAACCAAGTTAGGAACTAAGATATTTCCAGGAAAGAACACCTATAAGAGGACCTATAAATTTTCCCCTTGGGCTATGAGAATTATTTTATTTGTTATCCAAGTTTATGTTTTCTCCTATATTATAACTCCCCCTAGTTTTCACCAAATTCTTTCATTACGTCTACTAGATAGGCACCAGTTCTGTATGGGTGTCATGGGAAATTAAAGAGAAGAGCAACATACGGAAGTGTGACCTTGTGTCCTTCCATGGAGACCGTCATTACATCATGAGAAGAGGGATCTCAGATCATCCAGGTGGGGACCAGAATGGACAATCAGACAGGGCTGAGGGCCATGGGAGGAGCAAGTGACTCACAGAGCAGCTGCAAACAGGGTGACTCAGGAGTAGATGGGAGACAAACATCCTTTTTGTCCAACATCCTAGAGGAAGGTGATTCTCAGAGTTGAAAGATGGGAATGGTGGTGGGGGGAAGTCAACACTGATTTCATTCTCTGCTATTAGACTCTTTCTTCCCCTTTATCTCTGCTCTCTTCCTCAGCATTTATTAATTCCTCCTTATAAGATGACCCACATGTACTTTGTGAGCACAAGTATTACAGAGCTCATTCGATTCTACCGTGAATTTTTATTAGTTAGTTATATGTCTGTTATCCCCAGATATCCCCTATGCCCTACTCACAGGGAAGGGAGAGTATCTGAGAGAGCGCTCTGCATACTGTAGGTGTTTAATACATGTTTTAAATTGGGAAGTGGTTCACTTAGTCAATCTCCTTTACTACAAGAGCCAACTAAGTTCTAGTCTAATCCTGCTGGTACCCTTACATTGCCATGTGATCTAGACTATTTTAATAACTTAAAATTTTGAAATAATACTAGGTTGAATTCATTTCTTGTAAGCTTCTCAAAGAAGCAAAATTACAAATCTTTCAGGTGTCAGAAAATTAAAGGTATACATTATTCTTTCATAAAGGGAAAAATCACAGTGGGGCATTTACTCTTTAGGAAAATTCTTGATACTTTTAGAAGGATTTCAATTTCCACTTAGGAAGTTAAGCTGTTTTGGGAGGAGAATAATTATTGAGTGAAGGGGAGTCAAGTTTTCTAGTGGTCCAACCAGAAGAGTGAGCTATTGAGAATTGGGTACTTTAAAATTTTCCTGCTTGACAGTCTACAATCTCAGCCTTCTCTGTAGGAGTTGTTTTTTTTCCAGCTTTATTGAGATATTCTTGGCATAAAACATTGTGTAAGTTTAAGGTGTACAATGTGATGATATATGAGTATTTTGTGAAGTGCTTACCAAAATAAGGTTACTTAACACATCCCTCACCTCAAATAGTTACAATTTCTGTGTGTGTTGAGAACTTTTAAGATCTGCTCTCTCACATCCTTGCCAGCACTTGTTATCTCCTGTCTTTTTGAGAATAGCAATTCTAACAGGTGTGAGGTGATAATTTATTATAGTTTTGACTTGCACTTCCCTAATAATTAGTAATGTTGAGCACCTGTTGGCCATATGAATATATCTTCTTTGGAAGAAATGTCTGTTCAGGTCCTTTGCCCATTTTTAAAACCAGGTTATTTGGAATTTGTTGCTGTTGAGTTGTATGAGTTCCTTTTATGTTTTGGATATTAATCCTTTATCAGATAAGTGGCTGGCAAATATTTTCTCTAAATGGGTGCCTTTTCATTTTGCTGATTATTTCTTTTGTGTGAAGAAACTTTTTAGTTTGAGAAGGTCCCACTTACTTATTTTTTCTTTCTTTGCTTGTGCTTTTGATGTCATATCCAAAATAGCCAAATTCAAAGATATTTGTTTTCTTCTATGTTTTTTTTCTTATGGAGACTTATGGGCTCCATAACCTAAAGAACCATATGGTTTTAGGTCTCATGTTTAAGTCTTTAATCCATTTCAAGTTAATTTTTGTGAGTGGTGTAAGATAAGGGTCTAGTTTCATTCTTATGCATGTGATATCCAGTTTTCCCAGCACCACTTATTAGGGAGACTATCTTTTCCACATCGAGTATTTTTGGCTCCCTTGTTAAATATTAGTTGACCATATATGCATAGTCTAATATAGAAATCATTTAGTTATTTGTTTTCTATATGCCTTATAGCATTTTTGTTCCTCACTCTTGATTCTGTTTTATTTATATGTGTGTCTGTCTTTATGCCACTGCCATACTGTTTTGATTATTGTTGCTTTGAAATATGGTCTGAAATTGGGGAATGTGATGCTTCTGGATTTTTTCTTTCTCAAGATTGCTTCAGCTCTTCAGGGTCTTTTTGTGGCTCCATCCCAATTTTAGAATTTCTTCTATTTCTGTAAAAACTGCCATTGGAATCTTAAGATAAAGATTGCATTGAATCCATGTGTAATCTATATGGCTTTGGGTAGTATGGACATTTTAACTTATTAATTATTCCAAATCCATGAACATTAGGTACCTTTTCATTTATTCACATCTTTTTCAATTTCTTTCATCAATGTTTTATAGTTTTCAGTGTCCAGGTATTTCATCTCTTTGGTTAAATTTATTCATAAGTAGTTTATTGCTTTTGATATTGTTGTAAATGGGATTGTTTCCTCTATTTCTTTTTTCAGATGGTTTTATATATAGAAATGCAACTGATTTTTGTGTGTTGGTTTTGTATCCTGCAACTTTACTGAATTCATTTATTAGTTCTAACATTTTTTTGGTGAAGTCCTGAATTTTCTCTAATAAGATCATATTATCTGCAAACAGAGACAGTTTTACTTCTTCCTTCCTAACTTGGTTGACTTTTATTTCTTTTTCTGGCCACGACTTCCAGTGCTATGCTGAATAACAGTGGTGACAGGGCACCTTTGTATTATTCCTGATCTTAGAGGAAAAGTTTTCAGCCTTTCACCATTGAGTATGATGTTGGCTGTAAACATGTCACATATGGCCTTTTATTATGTTTATGAACATTCCTTCTATGCCCAATTAGTCTCTATTATGAGTGGATGTTGAATTTTGTCAAATGATTTTTCTGCATCTATTGAGAAGATCATATGACTTTTGTGTTTTATTTTATTAGTGTGGTATATCACATTTATTGATTTTATACATTGAATCATCCTACTTGATCATGGTATAAGACCCTTTTAATGTGTTGTTGAATTTCATTTGCTATAGCATTTTGTTGAGAATTTTTGCATCTATATTTATTAAGGATATTTCTCTATAGTTTTCTTATAGTATCCTTATCTGCCTTTTGTATTAGGGTAATGCCGGCCTTGTAAAATAAGTTTAGGAGTGTTACCTCTTCTTCAGTTTTCTGGAAGAGTTTCAGAAGGAATGGCATTCAACTCTTCTTTGAATGTTTGGTATAATTCACCTGTGAAACCATTAGGACCTGGGAGAGTTTTGATTACTGATCTAATTTCATTATTTGTTATTAGTCTGTTCACATTTTCCATTTCTTAATGATTCATACTTGCTAGGTTACTTTTGTCATTTGGTTATTTGTTTTCTATATGCCTTATAGCATTTTTGTTCCTCATTTACTACATTACTGTATTCCCTTGTATTTAGTTGATTTTTTTTGTGGTGAAATGTTCAGTTCCTTTGGCTGCAGGCTGAGCTCTGAGCTCTGTGGCTTGGTGTGGTGTAGGTTAAGCAGCAAGGCTGCCCAGAGCCACTGTCTGGGTTCCCTGTTTCTGCAGGGCTAGAGGCTATGCCCAACAGTTGGGCTTGGCTTCCTGCCTTAACAGGGCTGAAGTATGGGCTCCATGAATGGGCAGGTTCTCTGGCCAGGCTCCCTGCGTGGGTGGGGACTGAAGACAATGCAGAGCAAGTAGGCAGGGCTGCTGATTTGTTTCCCTGCCTAGGCAGGATGGTAGGATGGGCTCCAAGGCCAGAATGGCCCATTAACTGGGGACTCAGATTAGGCAGAACTACCGACTGAGCTTCTTGGCCTGATTGGAGTTCCAGCTCCATATTCAGATGTTCAGAACGGCTGGCTGGGATCTCTTTTCAGGGCTACTGCAAGCAGGAATGTGGTTTGCCAAGATCTCATCAATGGTTCCTATAAATCTGACCACCTTCTCTATCGTTATCTGATTCCCAGTGGTCAAGCCCACAGATACCCACATTGATCCCCTAAGGTGAAACCTTAGTGGGCCTCTGAGAAGTGCCCCTCAACTGTTGGGGGAGCTGGATGTCCTCTTTGGGCTCTCTTGACCCACTGGAGAAAGCCTAAGCCCAGGGGAGCCCTCTCCATGCAGTGCTGTGCTGGTCTGCAGGAAGGGTGATGTGGTCAGAGTGTAGCCACCCTTCTTACCCTTCTAATGTGGTCCTTCTCGGTGTCTATGGTCCAGCAGTGTGCTTCAGTTTCACCCCCCAGTTCTGGGATTTTCACAAGTGTGTCTTGTTGATGGATAGTTGCTAGTCGGTCTTCTTGTGAGGGGCATTGAATTTGGGAATGACAAATGACACTAACTTGATGACATGACTACCTCCAACTTTCTCTAGTCACTATATACCCCTGAGGATACAACAGTTGTCATCACATACAGGACAGACTCTGAAAGAGCCCAAACATTTTTGCCTTGTACTGATCTTCTCTGGGTGATTTCATTTTCTGTTTTAAAGTAAATAATTGAAGATAATTTTGATCCTGGAGCATGGTTGTGATATGAGAAATGAAAATAACAGAGTGCACAAGAACATGGACACTGTGGTTGATGCTATTCGAATTAGTTATACCCATGGCAGATAATATTGCAAACATGAAATAGTACGTGTTGGAGAAGAGCAAGAAAAGGAGAGAAGTTGTATTTTGGGGGACAAAGGCAAACCTGGTGTAACAAATACAACTGCTACTACAGTACAATATGGAACAAGAAATGTTTGGTTTCCTTCACATCAGTCCAGGAAGGCAAGCAACTCTGCTCCATGGGGCCACTCAGGGACCCAAGCTCGCTCTGCCTTATTTCCATGCCATGCCCTAGGGCACTGGTCTCTTTTGCTGGGTTGCAGTCATGCCTGTGTTCAGTCTGTAGAAAAGCGAAAATGTGGAGGCATTTCTGCAATATAAGAGGGTCCAAGCTTAGAAGTGGCACTCATTATTTCTGCTCATGTTCCTTTGGTGAATATTGTCACATACCTAACACCTAAATATAAAGAAGGCTGGGAAATGCAGTCTACCTGGGCAGCCTTGTGCCTGGAACAAAGTAGAGAATGGATTTTGGTGACAGTGTCTGCTGTTGTAGTTATCAGTTGTTCAGAATTGTGCATTGTGACTTACAAACACTGCCTCGTTTAATCCACACAACTCCACATTCAAGGCCCTCTCTCTTATGGTAGTTATCAAACAGGTGCTTCTTGCATTGTCCCTGCTGTCCTTCAGCATAATGGTATTCAGAGATTTATTATGTTAAAATATTGTAATGTACAATAGTTCCAACTTAAAGAATACATATTTTATTCTCTCTGAAGCTCCTTTTGGCTCCAAAATATCATTATAATTTCCTATCCCCCTAAAATATTGCCATGCCTTATATTAGTGGTACAGGATCATATGCACTATTCACTGGAGTGAAGGTGTGGGAAGGGGTAGGACTCTCACAGATATTATGATATGAAAATAATAGAGAACTATTGATTCCCGCATTGTGACTTTAATACTCTCCATATTTTTCTTCCATCATTCATCCCCATCAATATCTAGTTCCTAAAGTACGTTTGCTGTTCATATTTGCAAAAATTCAATAACTTATTATACTAGAAATTTGATTAGGATCAGAATTCAGGTACTTCATTAAATATGAATAAGAACATGAAATTTGAATATGGATTTTTAGCATCAATACTACAGAATTAATCATTTTTGTCATTTCCTCATTTTTAACCCATAAAAATACAACCTCACATCTACACACACCAGTTAACTAAACTGCACATTTTTGTGTCATCCTTGGGTGCCAGCTAAATCTGATAACTCATCAAGCATTGGCAATTTACTGCATAAATGTGTCTCTTCATTCCTTTCTCTCAATTCCTCCCTCTCTTAGAGTACTACAATGGATTCCTAATGGTTGCTCCATTTCTGGTCCTTTCCTGTTCTAATTCATTCTGTATACTGTCGCCACAAAGATATTTTCTAAAATGCAAATCCGATCCCATAAGTATCTAACTCACAGTTGTCTGGTGCCTCCCCAGTATCTTCAGAATATGGACCACATTTCATTTGTTTTTACTGACATTTCCCACCTCATACTCCACCATAACAATGTCTGTGCAGGTCTCCAAATATATCATGCACTCTCTTACTTCTGGGCCTTTGCATATGCTCTTCCCTGTACCCCGGCTAACTCTTGGTGCAGCATCAGGTCTACCTTTTGACACCAGTTTAATCAGGAACGTCACTCTGACTGCCCACAGAGGAGTTCATTGCCCTTACCGTGTGCTTCCCTAACATCTGTTCTTAAACCAATCTCTATTTATTTCAGTGTCTTGTGATTATCAATTGATCTATCTTTTCAGCTCAACTGTTAGCTCCTTAAAGGTAGGGATTGTGTCTTATTTGTTGAATCCTCAGTGCCTGGCATTAGTCTGGCATAACATAGACACTCAACAAATATGTTCTGGATGAAAGGATGGAAAGTCCTGGTTTATCAATTTTGGCCTCATCTTTCCTAAGAAGTGATAGGAATATCTATGTATTTGCTCTGCTCTCAGCCTTTATTGAGCCCACTGAGCAAGCAGTCAGGTGAACAATTCCGGGCCCTCTGACTAATAGAGACGATGGAAATAATTGCTTGTCCCCGCTGCTGGAGCCATAAGTAAGCTGAATGAATCATGGTTATGTTCCTGGTATGGATGCCACAAAAATGGTCTAAGGACTCCTGGAAACTCTCAAAATTAAGACGAATTTCAGTGTTGGCTGCTTGAAGTGTTTTTCTGACACATATTTCCAAGCACCACACCTGGCAGAAAGATAGTATCATAAAATTGAACATGATTCTGTTGGACAAGTAAACTGTGCTTCTGGTAATTTAAGCACAAAAGCTGCATTTATATTCTTATTCATTGGGGTATGTAGTGGTGACTAATGAGGACGTATCTGAGACGGGTGTGAGTCCAGGGCAGGGTTAGGGCCTAAATTTGGCTGCTGAATACATGTCCATTGACCTTTTTGAATCTGGCAGTCTCTGTTTTGAAAACAGGTTTGATCTTTAAGTTATGACTAGAAAAATCTTAGCTGAGCCCAGCTTCCTGCCCATTGCCCTGCTCCTAAACAAGAAAACAATGGTCCCTGTCTTTAAAAAATCACAAACTGTCCTCTGAATAGGTAGATTTGACATGGCAGATACTTTTTTAATTGCCAGAACCTTCCTTTCAAAGATACTGTGTCAGTCAGGAATTGATTTCTATTGTGAGTACAAAGTACTCTGAACAAATAGAGGCTTAAACAGGCTTTATTTGTCTTATGAAATAAGTTCAGAAGTAGGAACTCCAGAGCTGGTAGAGCAGCTCCAGAATGCCACAGGGACTCATGTGGGTTGCATTGTGTCCCGCAAGAGACGCTGAAGTCCTAACGCCCAGTACCTGTGACTATCCCCTTATTTGGAAGTAGGGTCTTTGCCGGTATAGTCAAGTTAAGATGAGATCAGGTGGGCTTTAATCCAACATGACTGTCATCCTTAGAAGCAGAGAGAAAGTTAGATGGGACACACAGGAAGATGGCCCAGTGAAGGCAGAGGCAGGGATGGGAACACACTCCACCAGCTAGGGGACCTGTGGAGCCTCCAGGAGCTGGAAGAGCCAAGAAAGGGTCCTCTCCTGAGGTGTCAGAGCTCTGCTGACACCTTAATTTTAGACTTCTGGCTTTCAGACCAGCAAGAGAGGAAGTTTCTGCTGTTTGAAGCCATTCAGTTGGTGGTGCTTTGTTATAGAAGCCCCGGGGAACGATACTGTTTTTTGCTCAGCTGTGCGTGTTGCTTATACCAACATAGTAGCAGCTCGACCTCTGGTATGGTGTCCAGGTTTCAGGCAGAAGGAAGAGAAAGGCTGAGAAATGAAAAATACCTGCCAGGGGAGTCTGCCATCTTTGAAAGAACTTTCCTGGAAGCCTCCCCCAGCAATTTCTGCTTCTATCTCGTCATCTCCCCCATCAGCAAGAATATCTGAAAATGCAGTATTCTAGCTGAACATAGTGTTGGGATTCATTCAGTGTCTTAGCAATGAAGAAGGGAAAAGTGGATATTGAGTTGACATGAATTATGTTTTAAACAGTAATCTTTTTACTGTAGTAGGGGTTCATAAATAATTCTAGGACAGGGCAAAACTAAGAGATGCTCACCTAAGAGAATCTCATGTGCTTCTCTCTAAAAAATTAAAAATTATAGAAAGTAAAAGCTAAAAGAACACTTAAAGGCTGTCCAACCAAACTCTCTTATTTTGATACATGAAGAATACACATCAGAGATATGTAAGGAGCAGAGCCAGAATTTACAAAGGTGGTTAGTGGCGGAGCCCTTGATTCTCACGTGAACTTTCACCATTATCCTTGCTTCAATAACTAACACAGTTGTGCAGTTCAGCTTTAGAAGATAAGATCTTAATCATTTCTTTACCCAGCTAAATGCTAATACTTTGCTGGACACACAGAAAACACTGACCCAAACAGTTAAGTATGGTGTGTGTTTACTTTGGTTTTTATGTTTTATTTCCAAGTTTGAAGCAGAAAATGAAAGCGAAGGGCAGCAACTGAAATGATGATCAATATTGGGGTAACAAAACAAAACAAACAAATAAACCCAGGTATTTTTCATGTGAATCAGTCTATTTGACTTGTTTATTCTGCTCCTTCCACACACCTGCCAGGGCAGATGTTTATGTTTAGAATCATAGACCAAAAAATATCAGATGTAAAAGCTGATTTTAGACCCCCCCCCAAAAAAGGTGGTGAGGAATGTAATTTACTCACACCTTTCCAAAAAAGCTTTACATTAAAGTTTTGAAGTTTGGAGAGTGTCATAGAAGACCTTTTGGATTCATTATGTCCTTGAAATTTGTCTCTATGAGTATTAGAAGAACAGAAAAAAAGTGCACTGCAAAGTTAATGAAGCTATGCTGAAAGGCATGAGTTTTATATAAAATAGACCATAGTTATCATTCAGGTAAGATATGATGTGTTCATTTCATTAATAAAAGTTACTCTCACAATATACAGAGTGGTCATATAATGAAATCAAACCCAGTCACCAAGAGTATCAGGATGTAAACCTACCAGTTAAGTTGGGAAAATAGGCCAACACCCTAAATCAGATGTTAATAGTAGTTTGCAGTACCTTGCAACCCAAGCACTGTTTTTGAACCAATCTGATGAAACTGGCATGGAAAAATTTGCTTCAGAATGATGTATGCTTCAATGCTCCGGGATACTAGTCCCTGAGTCATTCTAATCTTGGCTTATATTCTGCTGAATTAAGCATTGTCTCAGAATGAGGAGTCATGAGACAACCTGAGGCCAGCAGGAGATCAGAAGAGGGAGTCTCAGGGAGCAAATAATCAGCAGCTTGTCCTGCGACGTATCATCTGTACAAGCTGCTCTTTCCACACATCTGCTAGGGCAGTTTACAATTTTTTGCTGTGGGTAATAATAGATGATACGTTTCAATGGTTTGACATTTGAAAGACACAAAAGAGGAGTCAGGGAGGGCACTTCCCCACTCCTGTTCCCAGGTACCCTTTCTCAAGGTAACTAATGTTATCAAATTATATGTATTGTCGTAACATTGTGTTAAAGTATCCACTCTTTAGTATGTAAAATTTCTAACATACTTAAAAGGACAGAGGATAGTAAAATGAATAATAATCACCATTTATGGTCATCTTTCATTCCTTTATTGTATTATTATGAAGCAAATCCTTGGCATCCTGTTTTATCTTTAAATATTTAAGTATAAAAAATAACTCATTAAAAAAGCCAGCCACAGTACTAACATCATATCTCCCCAATTAGCAGTAATACATTAATGATCAAATAACCAATAATCAAACAAATCTATCAATATTTACATTTATCTAATTATCTTATAACCCCTTCTCTTTTTTACTCTTGAATCCAAACAGGGTTTACACATCGCATTTGATTGATAGATCTCTTAAGTATCAGTTAATCTATAGGTTCATCTTCCTTTTTATTTTTTTAACTTGTAACTTCATGATTGAAGAGCCTGGATTTTTCATCCTGTGGAATTTCTCTAGATTTAGCTGATTGTACCTTTCCAAGGAATTTTTTAAATTTAAAATTTAAAGCAATTTATCACCTGGATTTTTCGCTTCTGGATTTAATTATTCAATATTTTTCATCTTGCGTAGATAAAAATAACTAATCTGCAACAATGAAAAGTGAAGAGAATTTGCCATTTGACAAAAGCCAAACTTTTGGCATTATCATTTCTTCCTTCTCCCCTTCCGCCCTTGCCTCTCTGCTTCCTTTCCCACCTTACACCAGCCCCTCTCAAATCCCACTGGCCTTCCTTTCAAAAGTTGTCCAGAATCCACATACTTCCCATCACGTCCTCTTCTGCCACCCTGGGCCCAGCCACCACCGTCCCTCACCGGGAGTATTGCAGAGCTTCCTAGGGTTTCTCCTGCTTCTCTCTTTACCCCTTTACCTTTAGAACCAGGTCATATCCCACCACTCTTCTCCCAGAACCTTCCAATGACTTCCTCCTTTACTGGAGAAAAACTGAAATCCTTGCAAACACACTTAACCCTCTCGCGGTCCAGCCACCCTGCCTCTGTGCCTTAAACCCGCCGGCCACACCCCTATCCCGGAGCTGTTTCCTTTGTCCGCCGCACTTCTCCGCCAGCTCTCCACAGGGCTCGCCTCCTCGCGGCCTTCAAGTTCTTGGTTTATTGCCACCTTCTAGGTGAAGAATTCCTGACCATCTTATTATTTTTTTAAATAGCACTGGATACCTACTAAAGTAGTATGTGACTTACCTATTTATTTTGCTTTCTTGCTGTCTCCCTCCATCAGAATGTCATCTCCATGAGCGTAGAGTTCACTGCTGTATCCTCAGTGCCCAGAACAATGCCCATTAAACATTGTTAAATGAAAAAATTCCATATATGCAAGGAAGCTCCTCTACTTTCTTTTGCATAGAACACTTCTTGTGGATTGATTGTCCCTGTCTAGAGCACGCACAGAACAGAGCTCACAGCACTGGAGAGCTGGCTAACTCTTTAAAATTCTATGTTGTTCCTTATTCTCATTTCTTAGACAGAAATAGAGTTGCTTTATCTATTGCACAAAGCAGATAGTTGCTCTGGAAATTTGACTGTTAAGGAGCTGTTACAGGTTGAATTGTGTCTCCCCTCAATGCATACGCTGAAGTCCTAACCTGCAGTACCTCAGAATGTGACCTTATTTGGGAATAGGGTTGTTGCAGAGGTAATTAATTAAGACAAGGTCATGCTAGAGTAGGGTGGGCCCCTAATCCTATATGACTAGTGTGCTTATAAAAGGGGGGAATTTAGACGCAGACACACATATAGGGAGAATGCCGTATCAAGACAAAAGCAGAGATCTACAAGCCAAGGAATGCCAAAGATTGCTAGCAAACCTCTGGAAGCCAGGAGAAAGGCATGGCACAGATTCTCCCTTAGAAGGAACCAATACTGATGACACCTTGGTCTCA